>NW_017307804.1:357397-381931 GCF_000935625.1 Nanorana parkeri
GTACTATGGATCATTTAACCCATTCATGTTAGCAGAGGATCATTGTAAATGTATTGTTGCAGGCACTCTATATGTACATGTACTATATACTACATATAGAGTGCACTGAACAATAGATTTACAATTATCCTCTGCTAATATGAATGGGTTAAATGATCCGTAGTACATGATATGTAGCCCTGTACCCCCTTTTCCACTTACAGAGCTAGGTTATTTTTCTTTTAAATAAATATTAATGTATTTTAATGGTATCTATCTACCAGTAGCTGCCTCATTTCCCACCCTCGGCTTATATTCGGGTCAATACTTTTTCCCAGTTTTTTTGGCTAAAATTAGGTACCTCGGCTTATATTCGGGACGGCTTATACTCGAGTATATACGGTAATCGGTTAATCTGATTTTTTTTAAAATGGCTCCAGTGATGGGACTACTAGTTTGTATTGAGATTGTAGTCCATCACAGGAGCAAGCTTGGAGCGGTGGAAGTAAAAAGAGGACTACAAATCCCAGCAATAGTACATTATACCGCGCAATACCACCAGTTATAGAGGAATACAACAAATCCCAGCAATAGTACAATATAGCTGGTGGTATTCCGCATTGCGCTGTATAATGTACTATTGCTGGGATTTGTTGTATTCCTCTATAGCTGGTGGTATTCCGCATTGCGCTTTATAATGTACTATTGCTGGGATTTGTTGCATTCCTCTATAACTGGTGGTATTGCGCTGTATAATGTACTATTGCTGGGTTTGGTTGTAGTCCTCTATAGCTGGTGGTATACTGCATTGCGCTGTATAATGTACTATTGCTGGGATTTGTTGTATTCCTCTATAGCTGGTGGTATTCCGCATTGCGCTGTATAATGTACTATTGCTGGGATTTGTTGTATTCCTCTATAGCTGGTGGTATTGCGCTGTATAATGTACTATTGCTGGGTTTTTTAGTCCTCTATACAGCCCAATGCAGAATACCACCAGTTATAGAGGAATACAACAAATCCCAGCAATACAATATACATACAGTGTATAATGTATTGCTGGGATTTGGATTCCTCTATAGCTGATGGTACAATGTTCTGTATAACATACATTATAGAGCACCATGTGTGGGAAGTGAAGGCTTACCTGAGCAGTCTTCCAGCAACTTGCTTCTGAGATCGGGCCTGTCTATCGGCGACTGTCATCCCCCCACACCTGCTCCTCCTTACTTCTTCTCCCCGCGTCCCTGTGCCGATCGTAGATGTGAGCGTGAGGCGGGGAGGAGGTGTGGGGATGCAGGCGGGTCAGGCAGCGGTGAGGTGGGGAGGAGGTGCAGCGTTCAGCGTGTGGAGCCGTGAACAGGGCCAACTAATTGGAAGCCGATTAATCGACGATTGAAAAAGTTGACAACTTTTTCAATAATTGATTTAGTCGATTAGTTGTTGCAGCCCTATACATTAGTGTAACAACTTGTGTGATATTGGGGAGCTCACAGAGCACTCGCACAGCGGGTTTTTCAAAACAGAGTCTTTATTTTCTTTCAAAACGGTAGATAGTCACAAAATCCAACATAAACAGCTTGCTGTAGCATATGACAGATACGGGCTCACCAATCCTTGAGTTGTCCCAAACACTCACGGTGCCCCAGTCTTTTAATAAGTCTCTCTTGCAGCACTGCTGCTCCAGCCTCAATCTTCAGGGCCACTGTCTGGTTCCTCCAGACAACCGCAATAACATGCCAATCCTCCCAATATGTTTCACGAACCTGCAGCTCCCTGCTGCACTGGCCTCCACACTGACTCCTGGGTGGAGTTCTCCGGACTCACAGGTGGGGCCCTGAACAAATCCCAGCACCCTCTTCATGAGGGATGTACACAGGTGCATAATCACTATTAAGGCATGGACCCATGGAATGGAGATTTCGTCCCACCCAGAGCTCTAAGAAATCTCCTGGCTCCAGGATCCCAACTAGGATCCAGAAAACAAGGAAAAGACTGAAAAGGCAGTCCTTTCCTGGTACAAGTAATTTATTCCTGGAGCCACTCAGCCCCTCTGGCTGAGAATCCTGGGTCACTTTGAGGCCACATAACACAGTGGTATTGCTACGCAATGCCACACTTGTTATGAGGGTAGGTCTAATACACCAGGAGTTATATAATATGAATAGAGTTTGGTTCTGGAAGTTCCATTTTAGGTAAAGAAATGACTCAGATATTCCTGGACTGTTTATGACAGGGCCTCATTAAAATTCCTTTTGAAGAACCTACTAGTGAAGGTTTACAACACGTCGCATTCCACCTAACGTTTCTGCTTTGTGTCACACGGCTTAAGCAAGGCTGCTTAAAGGAGAACTATGGGGTTAAGGCTTTTCCCCATAGTTCTCCTTAGGGTAACGGGAGGACACAAACTAGCATCCTCCCGTCACCCTAAGCTCAGTATACGAGCTGCAACTCGCGGTATACTGAGACGCCGCAGCTGAAACGGATCTTGACAATTATGCCGGGATCCACCCAGCTGCGTGACTGACAGCTGGCTCTGCCTATCTAGAGGCAGAGAGAAAACACAGACATAAGGTTTGAACATGACCCTTTTTGTTACCGACTGGGGAAAATGAGGGTGGCACAGTATTCAGTATTACTCGCCCACTCCCTCCACATAGATTTATGTTCATCAAACCTCACTACGGTCACAGTTGGCATCATCGCACTTCACCAGTATTCTCCATTAGAGATCCACCACAGTGCCTGTGGATTGGGTGAATCGGAAGCACAAACTCAGGTGTGTAATTTGCCGATCTGTTTGCAAATCAACGAACCGCAGCGGAGACGTTACCCAGCTGAGCTGTTTTTGTTTTATTTTTAATCTGTTATCTCATTACTTCCTGCTCTTTGTTTAACTCCCGTTGTGCAAACTGCATTGTACTGATGTGCCAGTCTGTGGAAGAATGGTGGTTTGTAACTGTCTGCGTGTTGCGTTTCCGTCTTCCTGTCACATAAACCAGAACTGTTTCCTGTGCTGGAAGGTACATAGCAGATAGCGGAGCACTTGCGGTAAATCACCCTCGTACTATTGTCTGCGGAGGACCAGCCATGAGCTACCTGCACAGCTAACATTACCGCAAAGCCTAAATCTGCGATGCATTCCCGTCAGCAGCGGCCTAGCGGTCAACATCAAATGCAGCTGTGCAAGGTTGTCAGGCTTCGGCCTAATATTCTTACAGTAGAATGCTCTTTCCAATTGCAAAAACCTATATCTTATGCAAAGCATGTTTTTGTTCTATGTACAAAACATTTATTGAAATTTTACCAAGGTAACACAACAACAAGAACAATCTCCGAAGTACAAACCCCGCTCACCCAGCGGTAAAATACATGTACAGTACAGTGCTTAACATAACTAGATCATAGTAATTATCATAGCTTCATAGAAGGGGTCATCAGAAGGTAATAGATCGACAAGCATGTCTCTCCCCTGCCTTACATAAGAGCAAAATAGTAGGCGAATAAGCTGTATAAACCCACAAAAACAAAGGTGGGGGAGGGGAGGAAATCTTTGACAAGGCTCCGCAAGGGGCCTGCACAAAAAAACACCACCTGGTCAAACGGGGTAGTGCACAGCGGGACGATGAATAATACTGTCAAGCAGCCAGGGTTAGTCTGTGCGGCTGAGGTTCTGTGTGGGTGCCTGCACATGTGCGTGAGCATAGTCTGACTCACAGAATTGTGCACAGCTGTGTGTCTCTGTGCTGGTCTGTGTGTGCGCTCCCCGGTTTGCACGCTGTGACTTCCAAGCCTCCAGCTCTGAGTGATCGCCAGGCTTCCCGTGTTTCCGAGATCCTGCGCCTGATTGTTCATCCATTATCCGCCCGGCTTGTTTGACTCTTCTCGCTGCTGTGTGTTCCCGTGACCCCGGCTTGTTCCCGACTACCGCTTCTGCCTGCCGCTTGGTACTTCTTCGCCTGCATGTTACTGACCCCGGCTTGTTCTAAATTTTGCTCCTGTTTGTCGCCTGGTACTGCTCTGCCTGCCTGTTGACGACCCGACTAGTGTGACTACAGCTCTTCTGCAATCCTGCATCTTCAGTGCTCTTTTCTTGTGCCAGATTCCTACCCGGGTGTCACCAGCACACCAGCACGAGAGCTTCCAAATTAGTGCAAATCCGTTTTATTGATAGATGTCTCTCAAATGCCAAGCGCTTCCAGGGCTGCGCAGGGTCTCCTTTATCAGGCTCACAGATGACATCTCTGAGCCTGATAGAGGGGACAGTGCAGGGCCCCAAAAGCGCATGACATTTGAGAGACATCTATCAATAAAATGGATTTGCACCAATTTGGTGTCTCTTATGCTGGTGTGCTGGTGACATCCTTATTGTAGTTTCAATGTGAGCAGCTCCATCCGCAATCATTACGAGCACCCATTATATTTATGTGGGGATATCCGATAAGGAGTGCTGCAAGATTTATGGATAAGATTCCTTACCAGGACTCGCTAACATCGCAGAGACTGGCCTTCCCGGCCATAGTGACATCATCCGACACTCGTGGCTGTCCCTGTCTCTGTGCCCCTTGTTCTGCCGCCCAGGGTCTCTGGGACTGGAGCTGCAAGGGAGGCCGCCCTCGTCAACTCAGACGCCACCAAGGTACGTGACAAATACTTAACAACAGGGGTAACAACAACAAAAAAGCACAAAAGAACACAAAGAAAAAGAATGAGAAGAAGAAAAAGATGAGAAAAGAAAAGAAGACACAAGATGGAACAAGGAGAAAAATAAAAGAGATCTTATCACCAGGAGGGGGAGCACCCTCAAAAGGGGAGGGGAGCAAATTAAAGATGCAGTACAGCAGGATCGAAACCACCCGCACAAAGATAATCAATCCACAGGGACCATATTTTAAGACATTTAGCATGTTTGTCATTGAGGATAGCGGTTACCTTCTCATTAATTATGGTGCCCATTACTCTCTGTTTAACTTTTGCAAATTGTAGCCCTAGCAATTAGACATGTGCACTGCCAAAAAATTTGTTTGGTTTCGTTTCGTTTTAAATTCGGATTTGTGTTATTTCGTTTTTCAGGATTCGGGTGTGAAAGTCAATTCGGATTCGGAATTCGGATTCGGACGAAATTCGGTAGCGTTAGTACGAACGTTCGTTTCGTTTTCTGTTCTTATTTGTTTCTTATTCGTTTCGTTCGTTTGCAGCAAAAGTGACATTTGAGGGGGAAAAAATATTTTTCTCCTTCTCTAATGTCACTTTGCTCCAACGAACGAAACGAATAAGAAACGAATAAGAACAGAAAACGAAACGAACGTTCGTACTAACGCTACCGAATTTCGGAAATGGAAATTCGGATTCGTTTGCATTCGTTATGTCTGTAATTCGGAATTCGGATACATCCGAATTTCCAAAAATTCGTCCGAATTTCGATTCGGAACGAAACGAATCGCACATGTCTACTAGCAATTGTCCGACTAGTTGCCATAAAAATATGATGGATTAATATACCCTTGCATCTAGACAGACCATCAACACATTTATTCAATTGGGCTTCCCAAGAATTTCTCACCAAAGTGCAGTGCAAAAGAGAACAAATTAAATTATAAACCCAAATTCTACCATTTTTGGGCCTTGGGGCAGGTCCACCAAACATGAAACAAAGTGTCATAAGCAGCACAGCCCCCGAAACAAAAAGGGGAAGCGGTAGGGGAAAATGTAGTTATTCCGTCCGATGTTACGTACCATCGCATCACAAATTTTCCAATGAAACTATATCAGAAGATGGGTGCGTTTATCTCTCTCTATAAAGTTGAGAGACGCGGCCCGTAGAATGGGATTCCCGAAGGCAACGAAGCTCGAAAGAAGTGACTGTTAATGGAGTGCCAGTCTTGCCTCGGAGTAAGGAAGTCAGAAAGTGCTTGATTTGGAAATACCAGAAGAATTCCAAGCCAGGGAGTTTCCATATTTCTATGAGGTGTGAAAAGTCCTTAATACCAGTAGAGGTGAAGATGTCATGAGTATGCAAATCATGTTTTGTTTAATTCTAAGAGGTGGCTTAAAAAAAACAACTTACAGAAATCTAATAAAAGGTTCCTGCAAAAAGTCCCTGAATACTTACAATGGGAGGCAAGTCTGAACATTGCTGTCCTCCAGCAGTACAGCCTCCAGCAAAGTCTTCACCGTTCGAGACACCTGGGAGTGGCGGATGATGGGCCCCCTGCTGTAGTTTCAACTTCTGGCCCTATGTTACTACATGACATAGGGTTGTAGGGGCCCCAGCACGAGGACCCACCTTGAATTGCGGGTGTTCTGTCTCAACCATCGATTTATGTATTCGCACATACCTCCTGAGACTAGTCTGTACGGATAGTATGACAACCTACTGAGCTGATGGTATCCATAGGCAGCAGGGTCCAACTTACCAAGAAGCAAATGCCTGGATGAAGGGACCCTGAGTGGCCCCCCAAACATTGCTTTGTGACGAGACGTGTGTACATCAATAAAATGACCACTCGTTGAAGATTTTACCTGTGTTGGTGATGTCTGTGTGAAACAAAACAGCAGCTACACCAGCATATTGGCAAAGCATAGAAGAGCCAAACCCTCTGGTCAGGATTCGGCAGCGTACCTACATCTAAAGGAAAAAGGTTGCTCCTTTGAAGACAGTCAAGTACGCATCCTAGACACTGAGAAGGACTGGTTCAAAAGAGGTGTGAAAGAGGCCATTTATGTAAAAATGGAGAAGCCAAGCTTGAATAGAGGTGGGGGGGGCTGAGACATCTATTGTTTACCACATACCAAACACAGCCCTGGTGAAACCCAAACACAGCCCCGGTGAAACCCAAACTCAACCCTGGTTAGACCCAAATGTAGCCCTCGTGAGACCTGCATGCAGCCCTGGTGACACCCGAATGCAGCCCTGGTGGGACCCAAATACAGCCCTGGTGAGACTGAAACGCAGCTCTGGTGAGACCCGCATGCAGCCCTGGTGAGACCCACAAGTAGCTCTGGTGAGACCCACAAGCAGCCCTGGAGAGACCCACAAGCAGCCCTGGTGAGACCCGAATGCAGCCCTGGTGAGACCCACAAGCAGCCCTGGTGAGACCCACACGCAGCCCTGGAGAGACCCACACGCAGCCCTGGTGAGACCCGAATGCAGCCCTGGTTAGACCCACTTGAAGCCCTGGTTAAACCCGCTTGCAGCCCTGGGGAGACTTCTGGGATTTGTAGTTCTCTATAGCGGGTGGTGTTCTGCATTGCTATATAATGGATTTCTGAGATTTGTAGTGCCTCTACAAGTGGGAGTCAGCGTCAGAACTACCAGGGTTGCAGCTGTGACCGGGTCCTGGTGCTCCACCACTGTCCTAAAATCAATCTGTATTGTGTTAGAAAAAATTCCACATGACACTTTATAAAAAAGTATCGGTAATTGGTATCGGTGAGTATGTGAGGAGCAGTACTTGTACTTGGTCTTGAAAAAATGGTATAGTTGCATCCCTAAAAATATAATATCTTTTTAATATATTAGGTAGGGGAAATGGCTCTGTGAATTTTTTTAGGCCCCTAGATCCTGGCAGAGGAAAGATTCTCAAGAGTTCTGGGACAAGTGGGAGCCGGTAACCTTTCTTGATGGTGTTTACTGTACATCTCATTGTTTAGATATGTGGCTTTCTCGGGAGTTAACCTCTCTTTCAATTTTTTTTTATTATTTCCTCAGTTTGAATTGCTCAGGAATGTAACACATATGTGAACAGTTTTACTAAGATGAATAAAAAATAATAGAAGGGAGGAAATACTTACCGTCCCTGGAGAAAATGCTGGTCTGGGCATACCTTCCAGTGCTGCTTACATTACCAGAACACTTGGGGGAATATTAATAAAGCGATGCATGTGACTTTTTACCTGGTGGTGAATCAATCGCTGTCATTTAACATGCATGCACCAGGAAGATTCACTTGCAGTGAATATTAGAGTAACTGCTTTATAAGTTGCCCCTTGGTTTTTAGGTAGGTGTTCTCTGTGGAAGGTTACATTCCCTCCAGGAGAGGTAAGTACTTCATTACTGTTTTTGAACATCCCAGCAAGACCTTTAAAATGGCATCAAGGAACCGCCCCCCACCGCCAATAGCGTTTTGGCTGGCGTGAACGATCCCGTATACAATTAACATGAAATATTGATGTAAATTGAATTTGTACCACTTGCGGCCAGATGGTGGAGCCCTCTGCAAATGCAGGAGCACTGAAAGCGATCTTTCTACAGCTGTAAACCTGAACATTAGACAACCCTCCACCCAAAACTGCTACTGATACCAACCAACCCGACCCAAGAAGAACAGGACGTGTTGGGAAATCTCTCCGTTTGGAACAAATATCCAAACACATTTTTAGCAAAGTGGGGACGTGTTAAATCTTCTGTCTTTCTGCTTTTCTTGCGGTCTTTGCCTTCCTGGCCACGCTATATCACACGTAGCATGCAGTACCGTGTGCTAGGTGAGTTGCGATGTCATTCATTTGAATGGCACCCTCTGCACCTCCTATCAGCACAATGCGTGGTACTGCAAGACCGTGCAGTGTGGTAAAAAAAACTGCTCCAATGCTGCAGATTCATATTAACCGAGCATGCTTTGCAAACTGAGCCTCATTGGTGTACCTTGTAATAAATATTTATTTGTATTGCAAATTTTTTTTACACATTATAAAAAATTGAAACCTCAATGTAAAAATATTCAAATTAAATTGACCAGAAACTAATGGAAACTCTTATAACTTCCCTATAAAGTAATAATTGTAAAACCTTTTTTTGTTTTTTTTAGATTTGGATAGAGATGTTAGAACAATGGTCAGGTTTTTTTATTGCTGTCTGTTGGGGAGATTCATTCTTTCTAATTGTGTCACTGGGAATGAAACTGAAGATAGATCCAAAATTATGCATTAATAATTATAGAATGAGCTTTGAAACAAGCCCTTATTGACCTCTGTAGGTACATGCACTCTGGAGCAGTTTATCCTCAGAATTTACAGATCATTCTATTGGTAGCTCAGCTCCCACTTTGACTCATCTGCTCAGCTTTCCCCTCCCAGCAGTGACTCACCAGCTCAACTTCCCCTCTCTCAGTAGTGACTTTGCAGCTCATCTACCCCTCCCAGCAATGACTCAGCCACTTAGCTCATCCTGATCCTCCATCTTAGTTGTAATTTAGAAGCACTCCCCCTGCCCCCCTTTTCACCAGTTAATAAACAGTCCGACCCACCCTGCTCCCTACTCTCAGCAGTGACTCAGCAGCACAGTGAATCCTGTTTCCCCATCCCAGCAGCTCAGCTAACCCAGCTCCCCAAATCCGAACAGTGACTCACCTCAGCCTGTTCCCCCTTCTAGCAGTGAAACAGCAGATCAGCTTTCCCTGCTCTCCCTCAGCAGCTCTGCTTTCCCATCCTAGTAGTGAATCAGCTCCCCCAGATCTCCCCCTATAGCAGTAACTCACCTGCTCAGCTTTCCTTGTCCCTTCTCCTAATATCCTAACAGTAACCCAACAGCTCAGCTCCACCTGCTTCCCTCTTTTAGCAGTAACTCCCCCTTCTAGTGGTGTCCCAGCAGCTCAGCTCACCTTACCCTGATACCCCATTCCAACTGACAGTGTATGACCAGCTTTAGTGTAAGTCTATGGATGCCGGGCATCGTCATCCTAGGATACTGCTGCTGACAAGCCAACACATAGCGCGTTCAGGTTGATTGACAGATTTGCAGTCTTTCTCTTCAACACAGCACTGTGAACCAACATGCAAGTTTAACAAAAACTAGACCATCAATAAGGTTTCTATTACTTTTGTGATACAGTGTAATTACACTTTCAATATACACACCAATTCGGGGGAAAGTGACCTCCCAACGTTATATTGCCTGGGCCAGAGTGGCTAATCGTCATTGTCATGTGTGGGATGGCAATGAAGTCATCCACCTAGGTAAACTCTGAAACTCTCTGACACTGGAGCCCACCCAAGGCACCTGGCACCAAGGTATCAGTAGTGATCATCATTTAAGTTGTGAGGTGGATGAGAGATGTTCCATTGGATTGAGATCTGGAGAATTTGAAGGCCAAGTCAACACCTCAAACTTGTTGTTGTGTTCCTCAAACCTTTCTTCAACAATTTTTGCAGTGTGGCATGGCGCATTATCCTGCTGAAAGAGGCCACTGCCACACGGGAACATTTCCAGATGGTACATGGCAAAGTAACATCCACTTGAATGGCAGGACCCAAGGTCTCCCAGCAGAACATTGCCCAAAACATCACATGGCTTCTGCCAGCTTGCCTTCTTCCCATAGTGCAGCATCCTGATGCCATCTCTTCCCTAGCTGAGCAACGCACATGCACCAGGTCAATCATCAGATAGGGCCACCTTCTTCCATTGCTCCATGTTCCAGTTCTGATGCTTACGTGCCCATTGTAAGTGCTTTTCGAGGTGGACAGCCCCATACGGAAAAAACTATGATGTTATGTGTGTTCAGACACCTTTCTATCGGAAGAAGCAATAACTTTTTCAGCAATTTGAGCCAAAGTAGCTCTTCTACTGGATTGGACTACACGGCCCGGCCTTTGCTCCTCATGAGCATCAATGAGCCTTGTAATACCCCCCCCCCCCCACTTCCAGGTGCTATTTCAATATATCCCCCCCCCTTCCAGGTGCTATTTCAATATATCCCCCCCCCTTCCAGGTGCTATTTCAATATATCCCCCCCCCTTCCAGGTGCTATTTCAATATATCCCCCCCCCTTCCAGGTGCTATTTCAATATATCCCCCCCCCTTCCAGGTGCTATTTCAATATATCCCCCCCCCTTCCAGGTGCTATTTCAATATATCCCCCCCCCTTCCAGGTGCTATTTCAATATATCCCCCCCCCTTCCAGGTGCTATTTCAATATATCCCCCCCCCTTCCAGGTGCTATTTCAATATATCCCCCCCCCTTCCAGGTGCTATTTCAATATATCCCCCCCCCTTCCAGGTGCTATTTCAATATATCCCCCCCCCTTCCAGGTGCTATTTCAATATATCCCCCCCCCTTCCAGGTGCTATTTCAATATATCCCCCCCCCTTCCAGGTGCTATTTCAATATATCCCCCCCCCTTCCAGGTGCTATTTCAATATATCCCCCCCCCTTCCAGGTGCTATTTCAATATATCCCCCCCCCTTCCAGGTGCTATTTCAATATATCCCCCCCCCTTCCAGGTGCTATTTCAATATATCCCCCCCCCTTCCAGGTGCTATTTCAATATATCCCCCCCCCTTCCAGGTGCTATTTCAATATATCCCCCCCCCTTCCAGGTGCTATTTCAATATATCCCCCCCCCTTCCAGGTGCTATTTCAATATATCCCCCCCCCTTCCAGGTGCTATTTCAATATATCCCCCCCCCTTCCAGGTGCTATTTCAATATATCCCCCCCCCTTCCAGGTGCTATTTCAATATATCCCCCCCCCTTCCAGGTGCTATTTCAATATATCCCCCCCCCTTCCAGGTGCTATTTCAATATATCCCCCCCCCTTCCAGGTGCTATTTCAATATATCCCCCCCCCTTCCAGGTGCTATTTCAATATATCCCCCCCCCTTCCAGGTGCTATTTCAATATATCCCCCCCCCTTCCAGGTGCTATTTCAATATATCCCCCCCCCTTCCAGGTGCTATTTCAATATATCCCCCCCCCTTCCAGGTGCTATTTCAATATATCCCCCCCCCTTCCAGGTGCTATTTCAATATATCCCCCCCCCTTCCAGGTGCTATTTCAATATATCCCCCCCCCTTCCAGGTGCTATTTCAATATATCCCCCCCCCTTCCAGGTGCTATTTCAATATATCCCCCCCCCTTCCAGGTGCTATTTCAATATATCCCCCCCCCTTCCAGGTGCTATTTCAATATATCCCCCCCCCTTCCAGGTGCTATTTCAATATATCCCCCCCCCTTCCAGGTGCTATTTCAATATATCCCCCCCCCTTCCAGGTGCTATTTCAATATATCCCCCCCCCTTCCAGGTGCTATTTCAATATATCCCCCCCCCTTCCAGGTGCTATTTCAATATATCCCCCCCCCTTCCAGGTGCTATTTCAATATATCCCCCCCCCTTCCAGGTGCTATTTCAATATATCCCCCCCCCTTCCAGGTGCTATTTCAATATATCCCCCCCCCTTCCAGGTGCTATTTCAATATATCCCCCCCCCTTCCAGGTGCTATTTCAATATATCCCCCCCCCTTCCAGGTGCTATTTCAATATATCCCCCCCCCTTCCAGGTGCTATTTCAATATATCCCCCCCCCTTCCAGGTGCTATTTCAATATATCCCCCCCCCTTCCAGGTGCTATTTCAATATATCCCCCCCCCTTCCAGGTGCTATTTCAATATATCCCCCCCCCTTCCAGGTGCTATTTCAATATATCCCCCCCCCTTCCAGGTGCTATTTCAATATATCCCCCCCCCTTCCAGGTGCTATTTCAATATATCCCCCCCCCTTCCAGGTGCTATTTCAATATATCCCCCCCCCTTCCAGGTGCTATTTCAATATATCCCCCCCCCTTCCAGGTGCTATTTCAATATATCCCCCCCCCTTCCAGGTGCTATTTCAATATATCCCCCCCCCTTCCAGGTGCTATTTCAATATATCCCCCCCCCTTCCAGGTGCTATTTCAATATATCCCCCCCCCTTCCAGGTGCTATTTCAATATATCCCCCCCCCTTCCAGGTGCTATTTCAATATATCCCCCCCCCTTCCAGGTGCTATTTCAATATATCCCCCCCCCTTCCAGGTGCTATTTCAATATATCCCCCCCCCTTCCAGGTGCTATTTCAATATATCCCCCCCCCTTCCAGGTGCTATTTCAATATATCCCCCCCCCTTCCAGGTGCTATTTCAATATATCCCCCCCCCTTCCAGGTGCTATTTCAATATATCCCCCCCCCTTCCAGGTGCTATTTCAATATATCCCCCCCCCTTCCAGGTGCTATTTCAATATATCCCCCCCCCTTCCAGGTGCTATTTCAATATATCCCCCCCCCTTCCAGGTGCTATTTCAATATATCCCCCCCCCTTCCAGGTGCTATTTCAATATATCCCCCCCCCTTCCAGGTGCTATTTCAATATATCCCCCCCCCTTCCAGGTGCTATTTCAATATATCCCCCCCCCTTCCAGGTGCTATTTCAATATATCCCCCCCCCTTCCAGGTGCTATTTCAATATATCCCCCCCCCTTCCAGGTGCTATTTCAATATATCCCCCCCCCTTCCAGGTGCTATTTCAATATATCCCCCCCCCTTCCAGGTGCTATTTCAATATATCCCCCCCCCTTCCAGGTGCTATTTCAATATATCCCCCCCCCTTCCAGGTGCTATTTCAATATATCCCCCCCCCTTCCAGGTGCTATTTCAATATATCCCCCCCCCTTCCAGGTGCTATTTCAATATATCCCCCCCCCTTCCAGGTGCTATTTCAATATATCCCCCCCCCTTCCAGGTGCTATTTCAATATATCCCCCCCCCTTCCAGGTGCTATTTCAATATATCCCCCCCCCTTCCAGGTGCTATTTCAATATATCCCCCCCCCTTCCAGGTGCTATTTCAATATATCCCCCCCCCTTCCAGGTGCTATTTCAATATATCCCCCCCCCTTCCAGGTGCTATTTCAATATATCCCCCCCCCTTCCAGGTGCTATTTCAATATATCCCCCCCCCTTCCAGGTGCTATTTCAATATATCCCCCCCACTTCCAGGTGCCATTGTAACCAGATAATCAATCTTATTTGCTTTACCTCTCAGTGGTCATAATGCTTTGGCTGATCAGTGTATATATACTGTATGGTCAGCCGTTTTGTTGGAATTGGCATCTTTTATCCCCAACAAAGTTTTTTTCCAGCCGTCTGACTGAAAGTGGAAATCCCTGTTAACAAAATATAATAAAAATGCAATGTCCCAGTCAATCAATAAACAAGGCCCCTGGGACATGGCAGATAGCCTTATCTTGTGCGTCATTGTCCAATGCACCGTCTATGAATGCTGGCTTCCAGAAAGCAGTGGATACGGAATGAGATCTTCTGTTTTTTCCGTGTCTTCTCCCACACACAGGAAAAGAAGAATGTTCTATTTGGCTGAGATCTGACAGCTGGGTTTAATCATGTTTATGGATCCCTTATGGGTCTTCCTAGCTAATTACTTCTCGTAACATTCAAGACAAGTCCTCCCCCTGCTTACATCAAGCTGTTTTGTCTGTGCTAATGGACATGTATGGGGAGGGTCAGTAAAAGGGTAAAAGGGTCAGTAAATTAAAAAGATATTTTTTAATTAGTTAGAGCCGGGTGGCCTGAGTCAGTAAGTTTTCATGTGTCCTGGTTATTGTGACAGCGAGATCTCCCTGAATGTGGTTCTGCCTGAAGCTGGCCATATACTGTTAGAACTTCATCCGAACATTTGTTTCAAATCATTCATCACAGCGTTTGACCTCGTTGTTGTTGAGTTGTTGAGTCTACTCATTTGAAATCCCTTAAAGGGAACTTTGGGGTAAGTGTTTTTCCCCATAGTTCTCCTAAGGGTTACGGGAGGACATATACTAGCGTCCTCCCGTCAGTATATAGCAAGCTATAGCAAGCTACAGCTCGAGGTATACTGAGACCCGGCCTCGGGACGCCCCTGACACACACCGTTGTGGACACCTGACCATCACACTTATATGAACTTATTGGAGTTCACATTCTGAAAACCAAGCTTTTGGAGGGTGTCTGTGGGAATTTGTGCCCATTCAGCCAAAAGCGCATTTCTAAGGTCGGGTATTGATGTTGGAGGAGAAGACCTGGCTCACAGTCTGGGTTCCAATTAGTCCCAAAGGTGTTCAGTTTGGTTGAGGTCAGGGCTCTGTGAAGGCCAGTTAGGTTCCTCCACACCAAACTCTTTAAACCATGTCTGTATGGAGCTGGCTTTGAGAACAGGTGCACAGTCATACTGGAACACAAAAGGGCCTCCCCCAAACTGGCCTTATTTTGACTGAATTGATGGGGTCAATATCAAAAGGGCACTTGCAGACACCACCGGGCAAATCTGAACTTTGTGAAGTGACTATGAGCACTCTAGTACTAAACTCTGATGTCTGCTCCTAAGTTAGCTGCCTATAACTTATTTTTTATTCCAAGAGGGAAAACCTTCTACAGGACACCCCACATGGACCTAGCATGCCCCATGCAACACACGATGATCTCATATGTCTGCAGTGCTCTAGTCAAAATCCATTGGCCAGGCTTCACCTTAGAGACTCATCACCAATCCCTGTTCAGGATGGGATGCCTAGAAATCAATCTGTCCCAAACACCATCCTGTACCCCTGTAAACTGAACCCCTCAACCCTTTAAAGGAACCACTGATTGACCCACCAAACTTCAGTGATAACTAAAATATAGCTTTTAAGAGGACTAACCAACAATTAGGCGATGTGATAAATCTATTCCCGCTTTGAAACAGAGGAACGCTCTGTATTCAACGCAACACGTCTACCGCCACGGGAGTCTTGGGGAATCATAGATCAGATCCCGGAGGTGACAGAAGAGGCCTTTGTTATTAAAATGTTAGGGCAATGAGGAGCGATGCGAGGCAACTATCTGCGTCTGTACGATGGTATCTTCTGCTTCGTGACATTATACCAAACAAAGAAATCTGTGTCAGCGGCAGTGTGGCTAATGAAAGACTGATTAATAAAGTTCAGCTGCATAGCAATGTGTGTGAGGGGTGGTGTTTGCATCTGAGGACATTCTCCGAGTTCTTTAAAGTAAGCTATCCTAAAATAAACAGGAAATCTGACACATACGCCAAAACTTACACTGGTCAATATACAGCCATCAGCCATAACATCCTGACCACTGAGAGGTGGAGTGAAGAACATTATTTAACTCATTACAATGGCATCTGGAAGTGTGTGTGTGGGGGGATGGGGATATTACAATGGTACCTGGAAGTGGGGGGGATATATTACCATGGCACCTGGAAGTAAAAGCAGATGAAATGGACAAGTGAGAGGATTTGGGGGACTTTGACAAGGGCCAAATTGTGATGTCTAGACGAGTGGATCAGAGCAACTCCAAAACTGCAGCTCCTGTGGGATGTTCCCGGTCTGCAGTGGTCAGGACCGACCAAAAGTTGTTCAAGGAAGGAAAACTGGTGAACCGATGACAGGTTAATGGACGGCCAAGGCTCATTGATGCATGTGGGGAGTGAGGACTGGCCCATGTAGTCCGATCCAATAGAAGAGCTACTGTAGTTCAAATTGCTAAAGAAATAATGTTGGTTCTGATAGAAAAGTGTCTGACACACAGAGCATCGCAGGTTGTTGTTTTTGGCGCTGTGTAGCCCCAGACCAGTCAGGGTGGCCATGCTGGCCTGTGTCCACCACCAAATGTGCCTACAATGGACACGTGAGCATCAGAACTGGACCAATGGAAGAAGGTGGCCTGGTTTGATGAATCACATTTTCTTTTACATCATGTGGATGGCCGGGTCTGTGTGTGTCACTTACCTGGGGAAGAGAGGGCACCGGGATGTACTATGGGAAGAAGACAAGCCAGCGGAGGCAGTGTGATGCTTTGGGCAATGTTCTGCTGGAAAACCTCGAGTCCTGCCATTCATGTGGATGTTACTGTGACACGTACCCCGTCCTAAACATTGTTGCTGACTAAGTACCCCCCTTCATGGAAATGGTATTCCCTGATGGCAGTGGCCTCTTTCAGCAGGATAATGCTCCCTGCTGCACTGCAAAAATGGTTGAGGAATGGTTTGAGGAACACAACAACGATTGTGAGGTGATGACTTGGTCTCCAAATTCTCCAGATCTCAGTCCACTTAAGCATCTATGGGATGTGCTGGAAGAACAAGTCCGATCCATGGAGGTCGATCACCTCACAACATACAGGACTTAAAGGATCTGCTGCTGGCTTGGTGCCAGATACCACAGCACACCTTCAGAGGTTTAGTGGAGTCCATGTCTTGATGGGTCAGGGCTGTTTTGGTAACCAAAGGTGAGCCTAATCAATATTAGGCAAGTGAATGATGTGAAACCTCGCGCCACTACTCTAGTCAAGTTAAGCAGCAGCTGAAATCTGTGTGGTATGATAACTTCCTGTAATCTATGCTTGTTCTGCACTTTGCATTGTTCCCAGTTATCTCACCGGACTACAGAACCCCTGAGCAGTGGACCTGATATCCTGTTTTAAGGTGGCGGGGTCCTATGGAGCCACCTTTGTGTGTGCCAGTAAGCTGTGTGTGTCTCCTCAAAATAGGCTCCAAAAATGTATGTTGTTTCCTTCCGATTTAGGTTTTAAAAAATCTTTTTCAGATTTTGAAAAAAAATGTATTCCATTCGTTATTCGGAATACGGATCGATCCAAATTTTTTGTTTTTTTTGGTTCGGACCGATCCAAATTTTCAATTGTTCAGATTTCAGTCGGGGCTCTTTAATAAAAAATAATTAAATACATTTTTTGTTGTTTTGGTCATTTTAATCTGTACGGGTCATCTTATTCCGTACTGGTCATCTTATTCCGTACTGGTCATCTTATTCCGTACTGGTCATCTTATTCCGCACTGGTCATCTTATTCCGCACTGGTCATCTTATTCTGTACTGGTCATCTTATTCCGTACTGGTCATCTTATTCCGTACTGGTCATCTTATTCCGTACTGGTCATCTTATTCCGTACTGGTCATTTTTGTCTGTACTGGTCATTTTATTCCATACTGGTCATCTTAGTTTATACTGGTAATTTTAGACCGTACTGGTCATCTAAGTCCGTATTGGTCATTTTAGTCTGTACTGGTCATTTTAGTATGTACTGCTCCTCTTAGTCCGTACTGGTCATTTTAGTCTCTACTGGTCATCTTAGACCATACTGGCCATTTTAGTCCATACTGGTCCTCTTAGTCCATACTGGTCATTTTAGTCTATACTGGTCCTCTTAGGCCCTGTTCACACCTGGGCGTTTTGTAGCGGGTTCGAACGCTCTGCAAAATGCTCAAACACCGAAATCCCATTATTTCCTATGGCTATGGTTCACACCTGGGCGTATTACAGGCCGTATGAATGCGCTACAAAACGTCCTGCGCCCAAAGAAGTACAGGAGCTTCTTTGGGGCGTTTTTGTCGCGCGTTTCCATTGGGATACAGCCAAGTAGCCCTCGGAAACGCGCGTTTGTCGCACGTTTTTTTACCGCGAATCGAGCGACAAACGCGTGACACGAGACGCGCGACGAACGCGCATATTCTATACGCCTAGGTGTGAACCCAGTCTTAGTCCATACTGGTCATTTTAGTCTATACTGGTCCTCTTAGTCCATACTGGCCATTTTAGTCTATACTGGTCCTCTTAGTCCATACTGGTCATCTTAGTCCCTACTAGTCATTTTAGTCTGTGCTGGTGATCTTAGTCCATACTAGTCACTAGAATAGGAAATTTGGAAATTCGGGCGAAATTTAGAAAAATAAATGCATATTAGTTGAAATTTGGAGGCATCTGAATATCTGAATTTACTGACATTTTTTCCAAATTTCAATTTGGAACAGAAGTAAACTCATGTCACAAACACACAGGCACAGCTAGGCAAGCCATTCTTCTCCTCCCTCTTCCCTTCTCCAGTCTAGTACATGAACATCTGCTGTAGTCTGCTCTGTCCCTTGTTATCTTGTACTGGAGAGGAAGTTCAGGGAACCCGAGCTGAGAGAGTTGGAGCTGTTCAGAAACACGATGGCTGTAAGTGTTTGGGGAAAAATATAAAGCAATGCTATGCTGGGAAATGTATATTTGCTTGATCTGGATTCAATCTTGACACTACTACCACTCGACATTAGAAAATTGAACCAATGTTGCAAAAATGAGAGTTTAATACTACTTTAAAGGAGAAGTATGAGGTGAGTGCTTTTCACTCATCTCATAGTTCTAGCCGACCTGTGACAATGAGACTGTCACAGGTCGGCTCAATAGATCGTGAGGTGAGCGAACACATACCGGCGTTCGCTCACCTCTCGATCCTGTCACGGCTCTCAGCCCGGAACGGGGAGGGGCTGGATTCCCCCCTCCCCGCTCCGATCTGCCAGCGCTGACTGGCGGAACGGACGGGGGAGGGGGGCAGGTACAGCTGGCTCTGCCTCTAGATAGGCAGAGCCAGCTGTCAGTCACACAGCTGGGCGGATCCCGGCATAATTGTCGGGATGCGCTTCAGCTGCGGCGTCTCAGTATAAGGAAAAGCCTTAACCCCATAGTTCTCCTTTAAGGAAGACTACGACTACCGGACTACCACTAACCATTAAGAAATGGAGCCAAAGTTTTGAAAATGAAATTTTACCCTAATTCTACTGGTGAATGGCCAATAGACTCCATTGTATCCCGGCTCCCCCCACCCGGACCACCTCCGGTACCATCCGGCAGAGTTGAGTCTTCTTGCTCATCTCTTGGTGACATGGATGTGTCAGGGTGATTACACCGACTGACGAGCCTTGAATAATTCTCCCTTGATTATCCTTTTGAAAGGTTATCTCTGTTCTCAGGGCTGGTCCGGGGAGGGGGTGGCGGTGAGCGAGGGTCCTTATCTCCTGCCTCAGGTCCGCGACGCCTGCCTATAAGAAGGTGGCCGGCGGCGGATGGTGCTCAGTCTCCCTCCTGCCACCTGTGCGCTCCGGTCCGACAAGCATGCAGCGCCTGACGCCAGCCCTCACTATGATCCTCTGGCTGCTGGCCTGGCACGGTGGAGCTCATGCCAGTGTCCGGGTGCCCAACATCGGAGTGAAGCTGTGCGGCAGGGAATTCATACGGGCCGTCATCTTTACCTGCGGGGGGTCCCGGTGGAGGAGGAATGAAGCCCTGCAGGCCGGTAAGTATATTAGAACATCTTATACAATTTCGAATTCATCGACTTTAACCCAAAATGTATTTTTTTTAAACATTTTTTGATATTTTGATATAATATCCGGCACAAGAAACTTCCGATTGAAGCTGACATTGTTGAGTGTAGAGCTAGATTCAGGATTGACGTGTCTTGCAGTGATTGATCTTCACGTAGACACATAGGGGCTGATTTATACATCTATTGCTGTGCTCCTCAGTGCCATCTAGTGGCGGTAGTGCCATGTGAACAGCATTCACCCAGCTGAGAGGAAGATTTATACATTGGCCCCATAGTGAGGGTCTCACAGGTCCTCTTTGAGGCTCAATATATATGTAGAACACTCTTATTGCTAAGATCGGATAAAATAAGCTCAGCCTTCTGTTATTGAGGTTCCAGGTTGGTCTACCTGTGGCCTCATGCTTGCTGATGGATTTTTCTTTTCTCCTACGGAGAATGCAGCAAGACGAGTGAGACTCCAGGGGTCAGGCCACGCCGGAAAATACAGGAGGTAGATACTGTTTCTGGAGTCCTAATGTGCAGCAAAAATTAAGTGGCTTTGGTGTTGTTTGGTAAAGGGGAGCAGATATTTAAAGCTGAACCCCGGGCACGAAATACTTTTCTTTAGAATGTAATCCTCAATAGTCACAAAGGATGTAAATCTACTTTGTGTGCAGCAAATGCCTTTGCAATCCCAGATATTACCATATAAATGCAGCAGTGACATCATCACTGTGCTGTACATAGGCTGTGCAGACAGCAGATCTGTGGGAGGGGCCCATCAGACTCCACCCACTACAGGAAACTACAGGGGGGCGGAGACAAGACCAGGGAGATGCTTGTTGGGAGAAGATGAAACAAAACTTTCCCCATTGGGGACACAGAACATGACAAAACACTTTTTAAAATGAAATGTTAGAGGTGCTCTCAGATTATTGTTACAGTCTATGTCTTCCTGTATCTCATTTCTTGCCCTGTTGTCACGGGGGACAGGAAGTGAGGTATAATCTCCCCAAAGGGGGTCACAGACAGCAGTGACGTGGCATATCGCATATGAGCACATACAGCATATAGACTTATTGTAATATTTACCTGAATGTCATCATTGATGTAACTCATTCTTATTTGATTGCCGTTCTACATTTCCATTCACAGGTTTGTAGAATCTCCATCTAGTGACTCTTTAACCTAAAGCCATTCAGCCTGCTGAGATAACCTCTCAGCTACATGGAGTGCATTGTCCTCAGCTACATGGAGTGCATTGTTGTCAATCAGTCAGCTATGACTGGTAGACTTGCAGTGAGAGAGACGGACAGTAAAGCACAATCATGGTACGGCACTCAGGAAGCACGGCCTGCATATGTGCTTGTTCTAGCTTACGCAATGTACCAGCCTTCTTAGTATAATGTTATTTTACGGCTGGACACAGGTCTCACACGGCAAGCAACATTTTGGGAAACTGTGATGTGAAGCTGTGTCCTCTAGCTACAGAAATATGTATTTTGGTGCAGTTCTGTCTTGTAGACCCAGCACTTAATGGACAGTTGCTGTCCCCTCTTCTCCGAGACCACCAAGAATCACGCAGCCTCTTCAAACCTCCCCTAGTTGGGTTCTGCTTCATTCATGCATGTGCACCTTCGTCTGTAGTCATTGCTATAGAAAGTCCTTCTGTCTTTTGTCTCAACGGTCAGAGAACTTTCCAATGGGAATAAATAAGGATAACAAAGTTATTTATAGACCGTGCCAACATTATTTTAATGTTACGAATGCTGCGATCAATCATTGCACATTGTAATTTTATCACATTTAGGGGCTATTTATAAACGACTCACAGGGACCTTCAACCTTTTAATACCTGTGAATGTTTATTCTGGGTGAATAATGTCAAAAACAAACGTTCTATCTATCTATCTATCTATATTCTAGATAGATAGATAGATAGATAGATACACACAGTATATTATTATTTCTTCAGTTTAATGCATTGTGATGTAATACTACATTATGGCCACTAGATGGAGCTGATGAGTACGGGAGATAAGTATGTCTTTCCTATGGTCCTCGGCTCCATCAATTGGCCATAATGTAGAATTACATCACAATATATTCAAAATGGAAATAAAATATATTAAGAATGTTAATTTTTGGCATTATCAAAGTGAACATTCACAGATATTCGCAGGGCAAAGGGTCGTGTTTGCTGTTTATAAATAGACCCCAAAGGTTTGAATCGGTGAGTTATACCACCAGGATTCTTAGCCTTGCCCAGCTGTTGTGGACAGTACAAAGTTAAGTAGTGGTGTTATACTCCCCCCTGATGGGTGCTTTATAATGTGAAATACATTCTGAATATAGCTGAAGATATCAGGCACCAGAGAGTCGTAGTTTTGGTATAACTTTTTGGGAAGGGATGGAGACCTGTGGTCAGACAATGTCATTGTTGTTATGTCGTCCCAACGCTTCCCAACCAATTATATGACTTCTGTGTTAAGGGCATGTGGTGCTGTGCTACAGTATATATAAATATATATGTGGGGATCATATGGTTGTCTATGTATTCCAGGGGACCCCACGGAGATATTTGGGAACCTAGGATCCACAGACGTAGACTCAGAAGAGGATGAGGTGTTCAGCGAGTGGGCAAGCAACTTGCGCTCTCACAACAGTGACATAATGGACTATGGAGCCCCCCAGAGCTGGAGAGAATCATCTGTTGGAAGACATGGGGCAGCACCGTCATCGGAGGACTCCCTAAGGGGCGTGGAGAGAAGGGGAAGGGAAGCGGCATTGGGTTTGTCCAACACATGCTGTAAATGGGGGTGCAGTAAGAGCCAGATTAGCTCGCTGTGTTAAAGAGAGGAGGCACCCGCCTTTGTGGCGATGCCCATCATGTAGTGAGGGACAGGTCACATGTATGGTGGCTGGGGTTGTCACAGGCATGTACAGTGTATGTATTTTTATTGCTGCATGAGTGGAAGTGTCAGTAAATTTATTGACAATGGAGTCAAATTATGTACAGTAAGTAATCTGTGAAATAAACATTTTCAAACACTTTCAAACTGAACTCGCTCTTTGTTCCAGTTATTTTCCTCTTCCTAAAACACACCCCATTCTACAGACAAGATAATCAGGCGTGAGGCATAGGGGTGGTGTAGACGAAGAGTATACCAATAACATAAGAGAACAGAGTGGGCCAGGAGGGATGTATAATGTACAGGAATTAATATGTGCAAGAAGGCAATTATCAGGCAGGATGGATGTGTACATAAACCAGTTTTTAGAGAGGATGGGTAGTATACAGGAAGACACTTATCAGGTAGGAGGAGTACAGAAGACAACATTTAGGCAGGATGGGTAGTATACAGGAAGACACTTATCAGGTAGGAGGAGTACAGAAGACAACATTTAGGCAGGATGGGTAGTATACAGGAAGACACTTATCAGGTAGGAGGAGTACAGAAGACAACATTTAGGCAGGATGGGTAGTATACAGGAAGACATTTATCAGGTAGGAGGAGTAGTGTACTGATGACAATTATTAGGCAAAATGGGTGGTGTATATGAATTCAAAGATCAGGCAGGATGGGTAGAGCACAGATAGACAATGAACAGGCAGCATCATTAGTGTACAGGAAGACATGATCAGGCAGGATTGGTAGACAATGAACAGGAAACATGGGTGGTGTACAGGAAGACCATGATTAGGTAGGAAAGAAAGGTAAAGGATGAACATTATGAGGCAGGATGGGAAGACCACATTCAGGCAGAATGAGTAGTGCACACATAGACAAGAAGCATGCAATATAAGTAGTTCACAGATAGACAGACAGGATAACTAGTGTACAAAAAGACACTGATAAGGCAGGATGGGTAATGTACAGGTTGGCAATGATAAGGCAGGATGGGTAATGTACAGGTAGGCAATGATAAGGCAGGATGGGTAATGTACAGGTAGGCAATGATAAGGCAGGATGGGTAATGTACAGGTAGGCAATGATCAGACAGAATGAGTAGTGTACAAGGTGACAACAATAAGGCAGGATGGACATTGTACAGGAAGAACGAAGAGATAAGATAAATGTATAGTTGGAGTATTTAGAGGCTTCCAGAGGGCTGTGAGTCCGGTATTCACAAACTGAAAAGCAATATAATTGGTGAGCAGGGAAGTGGTATTAGAGGGAGGAGTACTTGTCTAAACATACAAATAATTTATTAGTACAAAGAGTTCAAATGACAAAGAATAGATTGATTCCACCACCTCTTCACACTCTATACAACAGTACAATGGAAAACAGTGCCACTGCCACCACACAATATTAATTCATGAGTTTGTAATAGCTGGATGGTGGGCAGCACGCTAAGTCAGTTGGTAAGCAATCAGCACCGATGCCTTTCATCTGTTGAGAATACAGAGTATTCGGTGACAAGGGTGGAGGCACTGGTTCTCTGTGGAAGGAAAGTGAGGGGTACTGGTTCCCTGTGGAGGGAGAGTGTAGGGAGAACTGATACTTTGTGGAGGGAAAGTGAGGACGCACTGGTGCTCTGTATAAGGTAAGTGTGTTGGGACTGGTGCTCTGTAGAGTGACAGTGTGAGGGAGCACTGATACTTTTTGGGGGAGCAAAGGTGGGGCACTAGTGCTCTGTGGAGGGAGAGGGTGGGGGGACTAGTGCT
>NW_017307805.1:0-247 GCF_000935625.1 Nanorana parkeri
GATGCAACAACAGAAATATAGTGTGCCCCTAACTTCCTGTGACACAACAACAGAAATATAGTGTGCCTCTAACTTCGTCTGTGACGCAACAACATAAATATAGTGTGCTCCTAACTTCCTCTGTGATGCAACAACAGAAATATAGTGTGCTCCTAACTTCCTCTGTGATGTCATAACAGAAATATAGTGTGCCCCATACTTGCTCTGCGACGCAACAACAAAAATATAGGGTGCTCCTAACTTCCTC
>NW_017307805.1:1686-2388 GCF_000935625.1 Nanorana parkeri
GTGCCTCTAACTTCCTCTGTGATGTCACAACAGAAATATATAGTGTGCCCCCTAACTTCCTCTGTGACGCAACAACAGAAATATAGTGTAGCAACAACAGAAATATAGTGTGCTCCTAACTTCCTCTGTGATGCAACAACAGAAATATAGTGTGTCTATAACTTCCTCTGTGATGTCACAACAGAAATATAGTGTGCTCCTAACTTCCTCTGTGACACAACAACAGAAATATAGTGTGCTCCTAACTTCCTTTGTGATGCAACAACAGAAATATAGTGTGCTCCTAACTTCCTCTGTGACGTAACAGAAATATAGTGTGCCTCTAACTTGCTCTGTGATGCAACAACAGAAATATACTGTGCCCCTAACTTCCTCTGTTACGTAACAACAGAAATATAGTGTGCCTCTAACTTCCTCTGTGACGCAACAACAGAAATATAGTGTGCCCCCATACTTCCTCTGTGATGTAACAACAGAAATATAGTGTGCCTCTAACTTCCTTCGTGACGCAACAACAAAAATATAGGGTGCTCCTAATCCAATTATGTGCAAGCAGATATATTGTTGTTGTTTTTTTCTTGCACGTGATTGGGTATTTCATTTTTTTATAAATTCTTTATTGAACAGTTACGTAACATATCAACAGACAAGGGCAGAAGTGCACATGTTATCACAACAAAAATACAGAGAGCTCTGATAATG
>NW_017307805.1:3184-9080 GCF_000935625.1 Nanorana parkeri
CAACAACAGAAATATAGTGTGCCCCATACTTCCTTTGTGATATCACAACAGAAATATAGTGTGCTCCTACTCATGTATCCACTTCCACTGAGACCATCACATCTTTTAGCAATACCTACATACAATAACTACAATACAACCCTGAGACTTTATAGATATCCGTATCATTTATGTAAGTGCGCCGTATTTTCTTGTATAACCTGAAAGACTTTTTAAATATTAATTTATTACAACATTAAACGTTTCCATTAAAAGAAGACAGAGAAAAAGCCCTGAAGATGAATCTCAGGTGTATACGTAGGTTTATAGGCATTTAGTACATAACACTAGTTGGACAAAGGCATTGGCATAGAAATTTAGATTTCACTGTCACTTTCCTGATCTTCATACTCAATTCAAGTATGGAAGCATTTTCATTTGGTTCTGCAATGTAACATAATCCAGAGTTTACCCCCTGCAGTACTTCTGTTCTACCACAAGATACCCTCAGTGTTCCAGGATGAATGACACCTAGCGAGGATATGATTGAGTGGGCGTCATGACCTCACCTGAAGGCACATCACCACAACTCTCTTCATTCATAGTGTATTTATGCAAGAGTGGTGTCGATGTCATCACATCAGCGCTTCTTTCTGCATCTCAATATTCAGTCTTTTCTTTAAGGTTCATTCATACTTGAATGTTGTGGCAACGCACCCAAAATGCGGAAGTTTAGCAATCTTTTTTGGGGATATAACACCGAATACATTAGTTAATTGTGTGTATCCTGTCTCCTGCAGGCTGCTGCTTCTTGTAAAAATGCTCCTTTCATTCTGTATTTATGGCCGCCATATATTACCCTGGACAGCTGTCATGCCATCTCCTCCATTCAGAGAACTACTGTTCTCCCACAATGCTTTGTGTTCCATGAATGTGAGGAGGAGCCGATAAATGACAGGATCTCCGCTGTCCATTCACGGAATGGTTCATTGTGGGAGAATAGTAGTGCGAGTTATCTGAATGGAGGAGAGGAATGTGTAGGCAAGTGGGGCAACTCTTTATGTTAGCAGCTGCTGTTAACAGTACCATAAGACAACCGCGCAGGACAATATCTGGCTCTGCGTTTAGTGATGTATCCTCAAATTAAAAAAATTGACTAAACTTCAGCTTTGACACATGCTAACCTGCTCTATGCGTGGTGCGTTACCGTGCCATTCATTATGAACAGCACCCCAATGCATTGTGCGTAGAGTCCAATACACCACAGTACATATACCTTGTGCTTACATATACCTTGTGCTGTGGTGCTCTACATTTTTAGAAAATGGCCATGTACCGTATGTTGTTTTTTCCCACCTGTGGTGGTGCATTGACAGCCCATTCACAGCTGATATGTTGAACGACATTGATTAATTTGGGCTCAACGCACGGACACAACAGAAATAACTGCTGTCTATGTGACTCATTCACACCATAAAAGTGTGCTGGTGTCTCCTGAAGAAAAAATGTAGGCGTGCTCCATATTTATGCAGCGCACAAAAGCATGTCAATGTGCATCAATGCAACACGCCTCTACATGTCCTTCAAAAATGAAACAAGATTTTAGCATGTTGACCCTTGTTGTGGCCTGTACAGAAAAAAATAATTAATTTAAAAACCAAAATGTAAAAAAAGAAGACACATCAACATGCAAGTTTTCTTTGCATGTGGTGTGAATGAGCCCTTATTATGAATGGGCTGCTTTAACAAAGCAAGTTAACGCATGCCATAACACACAATAACCACGGCAACAAGACACTTAAAGCTCTGGGCAAACAAAAAATAGTACCCTTCCAGTGGAACTACCCCCATACTGCAAGGGTTAACTACTCATTTTGTCTAAAGGCTGGAGTAAAGCTGTTTTACTTACCTGATCTCCCAGCCACCTCTCCTCCTCTCCCCCTACACTGCAGTTGGTGGAATGTCTCTCAGTGTCCTCATGCCTAATAGAGGTCTTTGGAACCTGCAGTAGGTGTGCTGAAGTTAACGGCCCTTAGACAGCGGTCAAAGCGGAGCAAAGGCGAAAAGAGGCTGCAGGGACCGGTCTAGCAGCCCGGAGAGAGCATTCAGCATCAGGTAAGTAAAACCATTTTCCTGTCCCCTAGGAATAAAGGAGCAGTTAACCCTTGCAGTGTGGGGGGGTAGACCCAATGCAAAGGTACTTTTCTTTGTTTGCCCAGAGATGGGCTTTAAGTGTGAATGGGCCCTTACAGGTTTGTGCTTGCTTCTGATATCTGGATATATCACAGGGTTACTTAACCCTTTCGCTGCCAAGGACGTACGACGTACGGAGCTACAAAAGTGCTTCCAGCTGGCCAGCTCAGTACGTCGTACGGACCTAGCATTTACAGTTCTACTATAAGCTGATGGTCGCTTTAGCGACCATCAGCTTATAGTAGAACTGTTCAGCAGACTGTCCCCTTTAAATTAATAGCTGTCATCAGCGGCTCACAAGCCACTGATGACCGCTAATTTTAAAAATACCGGGGGATCCAGGGATGAGGGACTCCATGGATCCCCACTGCTTGTAGGGTCTGTGGCAGCGGGGATCCATTAAAAAAATCGCCGTCGGGGGGGGTTGGGGGGGTCCCGGGAACGAGCGGCAGCTGGCCGCAATTCAGGATGGCCGAGCAGTGTTCCGATCAAAAATGGCTTGGCCAGCTGATTTGAAAAATGTTCCGGAGGGCTTGGCAGCGAAAGGGTTAAAGGAGAACTATGGGCAGAGTGAAATGCACTCACCTCCATAGATGGAGCCATTGTGTGACATTGCAGCTGTCACATGTCAGCTCTGTGGATCATGAACTGAGCTATTTACATACCATTGATCACTCAGTTCCTGATCTTCTCCCTGCAGAGATCGGTGACTGTCAATCAGCACTCCCCACAGGGATCCCCCTCAAGGTTGCATAGCTGGCTCTGGCTCTAGAGAGGCAGAGCCAGCTGTCAATCAGGTAGTGGGGTGTATCCCAATAATACTGTCAGAATCTTTGCTGGCTGTGGTGCGGCTCTGTGCTGTCAGCATTAAGCAGGACATAGCTCACTATATTCTGAGTTTTGGGTCATTGAAGGGCATTAGTAAATGTACTCCTGTGGCCCAAAAGAGAACTAATGACAAAACAGGTTTGGCCACAGTTATTTTTTAAACTTGCTGTGCAACGTTTAGTAAATGTAATCAGCCAATAAGCAATCATCAGACTGTATACCATCAGTGCTGTGTAAAAGCAAGTAAATAAATGGCAGGTCTGCCTTGGTTGGTGAAGATCATCGCCATTCAATATACCTCCTGCACAGACTAGCTCATATGACAGTACGTGTATAGCTCAGTGCTGGTTTACATCACCTACCTCTCCACAGGCTGCCACTCCGGGTCTCCAGGCACATGTCCCCACTACACGCAGCACTGCCCCTAACCCAGGGCTCCGACAAGCAACAGCCATGCTGACAGGAGAGGACCAGGAGTCATAACCCGGACACGGAAAACCAACCACAATCTCCCAGCGGCTAGCAAGAGATAGAGGGCTTTCAGAATCCCACTACTACTTCCGGTGTGCTTGTCGCATCAAAGCGGAAGTGAAGGGAATGTGAAAGTGGTGTATATGTTACACTGTGCGGGTCTAGTATTCAGCACGGGCTGTGAACAGGAGAAGGTGACATTCTGCGAAGGATCTTCTAGCTGTGCTGCTCACGCTGCTGTTTTGTTTTACTTATGTATTCGTATATTTAAACGTCTTTAGTTGTATGTTAAGCTGTAGAATGTTGTGAAAGCATGTCAAGTATAATCATTATTTAACCCTACTTTGCCAGAGCTGTCTTCTGCACGCTTGTTAAAAAAAAAATGCAAATTTTAGGCCTTAAAGTGTTATGAAAACTAAGGTGAAAAAAAGATAAAGTGCTATGGACCATTGTACTTGCCTTGTTTGCTGTGTACGTTTTCTCCCAGGCTTGTGGTTGCTTTGCACTTCTGGTAAAATGCCGTCTTCCCAAGTGCTTTATTTTAGGTGGCTCCATTTGGGTCCCATGGAGCCACCCTTGAATGCGCGCTTATGGTGTGCGTCTGTAAGACAAAACAAGAGAGGGGCGCCTTTTCCTAGTGCAGATCAGTTTTTATTTTTCAAGTAAAATGAGGATAGATAAGTGAATGGATACTCACAAGGATGGAAATACACAAGCATTAAGAATAGTGTGGAGACCGAACCAGATTAGTAGCAGTCTGTCAGATGCGTCCTATGTGCAGATGGATGTGCAAGAGTGTCGACGCGTTTCCGGGGCACGCCCCCTTCCTCCTTCGTCTCCGGGCTGCTAGAGCGGTCCCTGCAGCCTCTTTTCGCCTTTGCTCTGCTTTGACCGCTGTCTAAGGGCCGTTAACTTCAGCACACCTACTACAGGATCCAAAGACTGTTCTTAATGCTTGTATTTCCATCTTTGCGAGTATCCATTCACTTATCTATGCTCATTTTACTTGAAAAATAAAAACTGATCTGCACTAGGAAAAGGCGCCCCTCTCTTGTTTTGTCTTGCAGTGTCTTCAGTCTCCCTGACTGCATTGGGGCTGCCTCCTGCATAGATGCCAATATATTAACTCTGTCTAAAAGACTATATATGACAACCTCTGGCGCTCCTTGATTTATTACTTCTTTGTGGTGTGCGTCTGTTAACACAGCTTTACCGAAAGCCTAATGTGACAAGTCATTCCCCTGAATCCTACTCCTCTCTCCCCAGTGTGCACGCGCCACCCTTCAGTTCCCTCTCCCCAGTGCACACACGCCACCCTCCAGCCCCCTGTCCTCTCTCTTCAGTGTGCATACGCCACCCTGCAGCCCCCTGTCCTCTCACCTCAGTGTGCTTACGCCACTCTCCAGCCCCCGGTCCTCTCTCCTTACTGTGCATGCGCCACCCTCCAGCCCACTGTCCTCTCTCCTCAGTGTGCATGCTCCAGCCCCCTCTCCTCAGTGTGCATGCGCCACCCTCCAGCCCCCTTTCCAGCCCTATCTCCTCAGTATGCATGTGCCATCCTCCAGCTCCCTCTTCATAGTGCACATGTGCCACCCTCCAGCCCCCTCTCCTCGGTGCTCACACGCCACCCTCCAGCCCCCTCTCCTCTCGCAGTACGCACATGCCACCCTCCAGCTCCCTCTCCCCGTGTCTCCAGTGTGCGTGCTTTCCCACTCAGAGGTTAAAGAAAGCAGCACGGAGCAGTCTGGAATCTGTGCAGTGAAGCAATAAGCAACCTAAGAGATGGGCACACACTATTATTAAAGTATGCTCTGCAGAATGTTCCACTGATTGATAAAAGTCAAGAAAAATTGGAGGCTTTGGTACTACTTTAAGATTACATAAAATACCCTGTGGATAAAATGGGGGCAGTTGCAATTTTTTTATTTATTTATTATACATTTTTTATTTAAAGTTTCCAAACAGTATAACAATACAAAAGAAGAGCATAGGTAGAGAGAAAAAAACCCCAATAATAATCAGCTGCATATACATAATGTTAAAATAAACACGAAAGAACATGAACATAGTTTCTCAATGTAGAGGGGAAATATCTCAACGTAGCGCAGCACAGTGTCTTAAACATGTATATCTATATGTTAGCTATCGTAAAATCAGAGAGGAATAACAGCCAGAGAGGGGAAAAAAAGGTGGCGTAAAGTAAGATTAATAAGTAGAGGTGCACTGAAATGAAAATTTCAAACCGAAATGGAAAATAATAAAATGTCAGAACAAAAATAATTTTTTTTCTAACCTTTTAAAAAAAATATGTTTTTTATTTTTATTTATTTTTTATAAACTTTAAAAAATATATATATTTTATTTATATTTATTCAATATTTTTATTTTTTAACTTTACTGTTGGGGGCTATGGGGAAAAATCAGG
>NW_017307805.1:12067-12561 GCF_000935625.1 Nanorana parkeri
GGTATTTAATCACCACTGGGGTTTTTATTTTTTATTATAATTAGGAAAAATTGGTGGTATTTAATCACCACTGGGGTTTTTATTATATTATGTTAGGAAACATTTATTATTACCCAGTTTTTTGGTAAAATATAAAAGATCGGGTCACGTCGGGTAAATAGACATCAAACATGTCAAGCTTTAAAATTGCGCGCACCCGCGAAATCGCAGAAAACTACCATACCCAAAATTGGTCATAGGCGACACTTTAAAAGCTTTTACCGCTCATCAGTTTAGTGTTATCAGTGATTGATGGCCCTAGACTTATTGCTCTCACTGCGATGTTCGCGGCGATATGCAACATGTGCAGCGTAACGGGCGCAATCGTCTTTTTTGCACGTATGCGCCCCCGACGCATGTTTGCATGCGTGTATGTATGGGTGGGGACTTTAACATCTTTTTTTGTTTTTTTATTCTTTTTTATGTGTAACTTTAAATTTTTTGTGGGGGGGGGG
>NW_017307805.1:12609-23249 GCF_000935625.1 Nanorana parkeri
CAGCTTCTGAAGCTGGAGAGTGACACAAGAATGCGGAAGTGATGTATTATACAACACTTCCGCATTCTTGCAGAGGAGAGGGGGCCGGAGGGAGCTCGTGTACCGAGCTCCCTCTGATCCCCTGTGACAGGCGACATGCTGAGCCCGGGATCAGCGGGACAACGGCGGGGGACACACACCGATCGGCACCCCATACACGCGATCCGCGGGCGGATCTCTTGTATGGTAACAGACGACATGCTGAGCCCGGGATCAGCGGGACAACGGCGGGGGACACACACCGATCGGCACCCCATACACGCGATCCGCGGGCGGATCTCTTGTATGGTAACAGGCATCGCTGCCTGTTTTTAAAAAACGGCCATTTCCCGCTGCCTCCCGCTCGGCGCGCGCGTCTGAGTGGACGTCTAGAGACGCCCGCTCAGATCTAGAGAGCTCCCGGCCGGCCGTTTTTCTACTATGGCCGGCCCGGAGGCAGTTAAATTAGTTATAGTGCACATAAAAAGAATATGATAACCAATTCTTTGGTAAATTATAAAAGATGAGGTTGTCTCTGAAAGTGCTCTTATTCTTTAAAGTGTCAATAAACCTAAACACTATTTTTTGTAGGCTTTAAAATGTATTGCTTTTCTGTTTCATTTCTATACTCTTAGATAGTAAATACATGGTTGATGCTGTCATTTCCCTTTAGTTCCTTATTCAGAGTAGCAGCGTTATTCCAGCTGATCCTCCAACTTCTGCATTGCCACTCTCACTGAGCATGCTGCAGCACAGCTTTCCCCTGGGAAGAAGCCATGCTCTGCTCTGAGCCTGAGCATTATATATGAAAGAACATATCCTCGGGATCCCTTTAAATATTCATGTTCCTCCCTGCTGGCCACTGGGTGGTGCAGATATTATCTGTGCAATCTATGCCAGCAGCAGGTGTGATACAGTATCATCAAGAAACTGATCAGCAGTTCTAGCTAGCTTGGTTAATTGTTTAAAAAAGCATCTGGATGTATTCTTAAATGCACAGAATATTACTGGATATTGAGTTATTATAGGTATTTTAGTCATCAGATTGCCTTATGGGATCAGGAAGGATTTTTTTTCACCTGTTGGAGCAAGTTGAACCATGCTTGATAGGGTTTTTTTTTGCCTTCCTCTGGATCAACATTGGGTAATTGTGGGCATAGTGTTCTGTTTAGGCTTTTCCTCTTTTTTTTATTTCTCTCTGTATCTCTGTAGGTTGAACTCGAGGTTGTGTCTTTTTTCAACCTGACTAATTATGTAACTATGCAGATTGCAGAGCTAAAGTCTGCACCACCCATTAGTTAGCTGGGAGGAGCATGCATGTCTAAAGGGATGCTGGGGATGCCTTCTTTCATATGATGCTCAGACTCAGCTTTCTCACATGCTGAATCTACTCTCTGCTCCACTAAGTATGGTGAGGAGGCTATATCATGTGAACATAAGATAAAAGAATCCTAAAAAGGTATTTGATCATAGTGAAATTATGCAATTTATGGTCCGTTATTGTTAAAGTGCCCATACACCTTACAATTATCTGCAGATTTTCTGTGGTCAAATGGAAAAAGTGCAACAGATTGGCCCAGGTGGACATTACTACATCCACACAGTTTAGCGTAGATGGAGGAATCTGTTGCACCTTTTCCATCTGACCACAGAAAATCTCCACATAATTGGCAGGTGTATGGCAGGGGCGTCCCGAGGCTGGGTGACCCCCGGAGCGGTACCCGAGTGTCCCCCCGCCGAGACGTCACTGCGCATGCGCGGCAGTATTCTGATACCTGCCGGCGGCCATCTTGGTGATGGACGCCGGCAGAGAGAGGAGGGGACAGTCACGCGGCGGGATGAGGTATGTCGCCGGGTCCCCTCCTCTTTCCTGATACTGTCGGGTGTTCGGTCCATGACCGAGCACCCGCCTTTTCATAGGGGGGTGACACCAAAATGACTGTGAGTCATTTTGGTGTCACCCCTCCAATGGTCGCACCCCTTGTGACGCCACTGGTGTATGGCCAGCTTTAGACTCTAATTTAATGCTCATATGAAAGTAGTTCTAATGGATTTACATACACTTTAATATATCATTACTTCTTTGTACCTGTTGATCTGCATAATCAAATTAATAAAGTGACTCCCACAGTAATTTGGAAGCTGGCACAATTTTTCAAACTATACTTAGGAAGGTGTGCTTTTTATCTTGTTATTTTTCTTTATCTCAGGCATTAGAAGACAAGATTATTAAACAAATGGTGTTGAATTAATTAGAGCCATTCAAATACATTATTCAGCAAGTGCCACTGAAATGACAAGAATTTGTTTTAAAGCCATAGAGAGCACCTCACTAGCTCAAAAGAAGAATTCAAAATGTAATCTAGAACTGTTACATTTTTTAATTTACAAATGTGTCATGTGTTTAGTATGATTAATTAATATTACCTGCTTAGATTTGGTGCAAGTGTTAGAGCTGTTCAGCATCATGTTAAATATATACAGCTACATTTCTGTTGAAACATACCTGTTGTGAATGAAATAGGGGGGTTGCCATAGCTGGCTTTGTTCTCAAAATGCTAATTGTCTGGTTTAATTACTTCTGTGTCACTGTCCCAGAACAGGCATGCATCTTTATATCAATACTTGTTTCAGGTAACTAGTATTTTCAGAAGAAGAGGTCAGCAATGGCAGTCGACATACACTATATTGCCAAAAGTATTGGGACACCCTCCAAATCGTTGGATTCAGGCGTTCCGTGAAATTTCCTTGCTACTAAATATTCCACGGTCATCTGTTAGGGGTATTATAACAAAATGGAAGCAACTGGGAACAGAAACTCAGCCAAGAAGTGGTAGGCTATGTAAAATGACAGAGCGGGGTCAGCGCATGCTGAAGTGCGCAGAAGTCGCTAACTGTCTGCAGAGTCAATAGCTACAGACCTCCAGAGTTTGTGTGGCCTTCAGATTGGCAAAACAAGTGCGTAGAGAGCTTCATGGAATGGGTTTCCATGGCCAAGCAGCTGCATCCAAGCCTTACATCAACAAGTGCAATGCAAAGCGTCGGTTGCAGTCGTGCAAAGCACGTCGCTACTGGACTCTAGAAAAGTGGAGATGTGTTCTCTGGAGTGACGAATCACGCTTCTCTGTCTGGCAATCCGATGGACGTGTCTGGGTTTGGCGGTTGCCAGGAGAACGGTACTTGCCTGATGGCATTGTGCAAAGTTTGGTGGAGGGGGGATTATGGTGTGGGGTTGTTTCTCAGGGGTTGGGCTTGGCCCCTTGGTTCCAGTGAAGGGAACTCTTAAGGCATCAGCATACCAAGACATTTTGGACAATTTCATGCTCCCAACTTTGTGGAACAGTTTGGGGATGGCCCCTTCCTGTTCCAACATGACTGTGCACCAGTGCACAAAGCAAGGTCCATAAAGCCATGGATGAGCGAGTTTGGGGGTGGAGGAACTTGACTGGCCTGCACAGAGACCTGACCTCAACCCGATAGAACATTTTTGGGATGAATTAGAGTGGAGACTGCGAGCCAGGCCTTCTCGTCCAACATCAGTACCTGACCTCACAAATGCGCTTCTGGAAGAATGGTCAAACATTCCCATAGACACAATCCTAAACCTTGTGGTTCCCATGAGTGACAGCGGGTTCTGCCTATCTAAAGGCAGAGCCAGCTGTACCCGCCACCCAGTCAGCGCTGGAGTATCAGGGAGGGGGGAGAATCCCTGCAGGGAGCCGTGACTTTGAGTCACGGCTCTCTGCAGGGAGATGATCGAGAAGTGAGCTACGGTATTTGCTCACCTCCCGATCTATTGAGCCGACGTGTGACAGTTTCATTGTCACATGTCGGCTCGAACTATGAGGATGAGTGAAAACCACTCACCTCATAGTTCTCCTTTAAACCCAACTGCTTTATAGCATATCATAAGGGCCAGTACACATCAGCCGCTACGGTAGACACACATCAGCTGTTGTGCGATGCCAGACACGGTGCTGATGCACTGATCACAGCTTATCGCATTGTGTACATTTTTTTTTGCACAGCGGGGTGCAATGTTTTCTGCTTCACATCCCACTGTGCTGAAAGAAAGTACAGCATGGTGTACTTTTTTCACCACACACCATTTTTATTTTCCTGGGTTTTTTTTAATAGCTAATTTTTGTATTGGCTTTTTCAGATGTTATACACTGAGTGCTGATGTTTAGCTTTCTGTGAATCAGCATTCTTAAGTCCAGCATTTTTTTTCTAGAGTGAATATCGTGGCTAGATGCAGTTTACATATATCGTGGCTGGAACAGCTAAAAGGAACTTTGTCACTTTGCCCATTTAGGTAGCTTACCTTCCAGCCACTTATACTTACTTGTACCACGTTGCTCCACAGCTCCATTCCTCCACCAGAGCCTGGAGTCAATTCATGTGTAAAACCTGTCAGATGGTGTTGGAGCTTGATTATGTCACCCCCTACCCCCCTTAGTCCTGGGGATGTGGTTTCAAAAGACTCTGTCACTTCGTCCTTAAAGGAGAACTATGAGGTGAGAGATTTCCACTCACCTCCTAGTTCTAGCCGACCTGTGACAATGAGACTGTCACAGGTCGGCTCAGTAGATCGGGAGGTGAGGGAAAACATCCCGGGTTCGCTCACCTCTCGATCCTGTCACGACTCTCTGCCGTGACAGGGGGAGGGGCTGGATTCCCCCTCCCCGCTCCGATCTGCCAGCGCTGACTGGCGGAACGGACGGGGGAGGGAGCGGGTACAGCTGGCTCTGCCTCTAGATAGGCAGAGCCAGCTGTCACTCACGCAGCTGGGCGGATCCCGTCGTCTAAGTCGGGATCCGCTGCGGCGTCTCAGTATACCGGGAGCTGTAGCTCGTGGTATACTGAGCTTAGGGTAACGGGAGGACGCTAGTTTGTGTCCTCCCGTTACCCTAAGGAGAACTATGGGGAAAAACACTGACCCCATAGTTCTCCTTTTAATAAGCAAAATGGCAAAGTCATCTTTAAGAAACAAGTCCCAGTTTGCAGAGTGCGTAACAATAGAAATAAAACATTGCAATACAATTGAAGACAATTGCTCATAAATGCCTGTTGTTTTAAAGAACTGTAGAGTGATTCAAACTGTAAAATCCAGGGATACATCTAGTAACAATATTATGCATATGGCTTTCCTGTGCTCACCCTCTCACCACTATATGATGCAGACAGACAGTATAGCTTTTTTTTCTCACACAGACCTACTCAGTTATGACTTGCTGAGGAATAGTGAGCATACAAACATGGACAAGCTTGTTGGTATCCTTACAGCTCATTGAAATATGCTTAAAGCAGAACTCTAAGTTCACACCAAATCCAGACCAGATCTGCATGAGTTTCTGCACATGCAATGCAGTGTGGTTTGACGCGTTCCTGGCCGTTTTTTTTTTAATGCCTACAATGGGCTTTCAGGACGTTTGCATTCGTTTTTTATGCATTTGCATGCGTTTTGGTGCATTCCAGAGCAGAAAAAAAACAAGGCATGCTGCAGTTCTTTCACATGCTCTGGAACTGAACGCTGTGGTGTGAACTAGAGTCCAAAATACCATTGGAATACATTTTTTGATGCGTTCTGTAAATGCTCTGCTCTGCATATGCAGTGGGGCTACCCCTACTCCGCAAGGGTTAACTGCTCGTTTTTGTCTAGGTTCAAAAAAAAAAAGTAATTTTCACCGGATCCTTCGAGCTGGCCGGCTCTTAGGCTGTCCCTGTCACCTTGACCCCCCGCCCCCCTCCCTCTGCTGATGGAGCGTCGCTCCCACTCCCATAGAACAGGGAGGAAATTGGTGAACGGACCTCTCCTGCCGACACCCAGGAAGCCGGTCCTGGGCATGTACAAAACTGAACAGAGCTGCCAGGAGTCTGTTTAACCCCTTCAAACTTCATGATGGGATTATCCTATCATGGGTCGTGAACGGGTTAAGAGCTACAGATTTTGCTTGTTTACAGTAATTGTCTCTGAAGGTTGTGCAACAAAATTGTAGGTTAAGGTTCCCATCATTTTTGGCCATGACAATTTCATTTGTTTTATTATTTCATATATTTTGTTGAATGAAAATTGAAAAGCCAAATCTGATTTTTTTATTAAATACGGAGAATAAGATGGATGCCAATTACATTGGTCAGTTTCAAGTTAGTACCAACAAATTTGTCGACGTCACATCTATAGCAGAAATGCAATATTATTCCTGTACTTGGCAATTAGTCAGGTAACGTTAGCTGTACAGACGCAGGTGAAATAATACCGTGCCTATACAGTGCTGAATAATAAAAGGGTGGTGCAATAGGAAAAGAAGGTGGACACGAAAAAAGGAAGCCAGTCATTTTTCTGCTTCCTATTCAATTGTACTGACGTGAGTGCCACACACAGGCAATAAAACATCCATATGTCTCCCAGCATACTAATCATGGATTTCTGTGCTACTGACCTTGATTAGTCAAAAATACTCGCTGCTCTCAGATCTTTCCCATATTTTAAGCAATCATCCAAAACCAATTAATAACGAAAGTCATGCTAAGCTGGAGCTTGATTAGAACATTATAGATTTCAGCCATAAGGTAAACAATGTTCCTTCTGTGACAGTGGTCTTTGTCAAATTCTGCTTAATTATTATTCCTTTCCCTGTGAAGAGATCGTATTCAGAAAGAAAAATAAACCCAACACCTAGCTGAATAAGTCTAATGTTAAGTATTTCGGTCCACCAGCTGTACTTGGTGACTTTTGCCCGTTGCTTGCTTTGGAAAAAAAGGAGCCATATTATAGTAATTTGGAAATATTTCAGCAAACTTGACATATCCTTTGATATTCATTTAAAAAGAACATTGTAAATCCTGGCAGAAAATTAAATCTTCAACATTGCTTTTGATCAGTAAGCATCCTTTTTGTTACATCAAATGAAAAGATTTGAATACAAGCCCAATGAAGAAGCACGAGGCTAGATCCTGCAGTTTACAGTCAAATGATAAACCTTTGAAATTTCACTCCACAAACATTTATTCATTTATTCACAAATGGAAAGGATCTAGGTGTGCTTGTAAATCACAGGCGTACTGCGAGCATGCAATGCCAACCTGACACTTTTTAAAGCCAACAAGGTGCTGACTTGTATTCAAAGTTGATTAGGCCGTGGCCGTATATTTGATTCCTGTCTATGTTTTCCAGGACATTGTCAGGTTTTGGAGATCTGACCCAGGAAAAGTTATAGCTGAACTCCTGGCAGATATAAGAAACACACAATAATGCAGCTCTGTAATCATTATTACATAATCGAATGTCTTTATTAAATGAAAGCATTCTAAGTAGCTTAAAGCAGAACTATGGGGTTAAGGCTTTTCCCCATAGTTCTTATGGTAACGGGAGGACACAAACTAGTGTCCTCCCGTCACCCTAAGCTCAGTATACCGCGAGCTACAACTCGCGGTATACTGAGACGCCACAGTCTCGCGGTATACTGAGACGCCGCAGCTGAAGCGGATCCCGACAATTATGTCTGGATCCGCCCAGCTGCGTGAGTGACAGCTGGTTCTGCCTATCTAGAGGCAGAGCCAGCTGTACCCTCCCCTGTCCGATCGGCCAGTCAGTGGTGGAGGATCGGAGCGGGGAGGGGGGAATCCAGCCCCTCCCCTGTCACGGCAGAGAGCTGTGAAAGGATCGAGAGGTGAGCGAACGTCAGTATGTGTTCGCTCACTTCTCGATCTACTGAGCCGACCTGTGACAGTCTCATTGTCACCGGTCGGCTAGAACTATGAGGTGAGTGAAAAGCACATAGTTCTCCTTTAAAGCAGAACTCTGGGCAAATCAAATCTTAACCCTTGCAGTGAGGCTACCCCCGAGTTATGTGCTCATTCTGTCTAGGGATCCACGATCCTAGCTGGCTCCCACACTGCTCCCTCATGTTTGTCTTCTCCACTCCAGCAATGGTATGTCCCTTGACATCCTCATGTTCCATACCCTGTATAGAATGTGATGACTCACAGGACCCTAGACTGCTGAAGCAGAGGGAGAGCAAGGATGAAGGGACCGGTCTATGAGCAAGCCAGAATCGGAAGTACGGGTGAGGATAACTTTTTGTTTTCTAGCTCCTTAAGGTGCCCATACACTGCACGATTCTCGTACGAGAATCGCGGGAAATCACGCGATCGTACGAGAATCACGCAGTGTATGGAAGGCGTGCGACCGCTTCTAATGTACGGTCGCACGACTTGTATTTCGAGCATGTTGGAAAACCAGCCGAGAATCGTACGATTTTTGGCTAGTTTTTAACATGATCGAGAGATCACTGCCGAACGGCCCGGTGTGCGCACGCGCACACTGCCCGTTCAGCATTGCAGTCATCGGAAGCCCGCCCCTCAGGGGGGCGGGCTTGCGATGATCGCAGGTACAATCTGCCTGTCCAAGATGGGCAGATTGTACGTTTTTTAAATTACTTTACAACCCTCACAAGACAAAAGTCTTGCGAGGGTTGTAAAGTGTATGGCCACCTTTAGACTAGGCACAGGGGTAGCCCCATTGCAAGGGTTAAGATTTTATCTGCCTGGAGTTTAGGAATTGCCCAGAATTGATTTGATGTGCTCAGAGTTCTGCTTCAATTTAACTTGGTATCAGCCTCTTACAATCTTTTGCAGTAGATATTCCAGGAAAGGGTTGAGGGGGGGAGCCAATCAGGTGTGTTTAAAGTAGTCATGCTGATAGAAGGAGAGAACAGAATGACAAAGAGATTATTATTATTATTATAACTGTTGTTATTATTATACAGGATTTATATAGCGCCAACAGTTTGCACTTTACAATGTAAGGAAGACATTATAATCACAATACAATTCAAGACAAGATGGTAAGGAGGGCCCTGCCCCTGAGGGCTTACCTCATTAGTGTACTGCTTCTCTTTTTACTGTCCAGTCACAATGTAGGGAAAGACCTGTGTGCTAAAGTGAAACTGCAGCAAAGAAACATAAGGTTCCTTTCTCTGCCAGGCAGAACAGTGCTGTGTGGCAGAGTTGTATAAATATTAGGACTGGATTGACAGAAATACAAATCCTTTTGGCAGGTAAAACAGCTCCAGTATATGTATTTTATATGTGTATTGAGCTGCTTGTGTTAATGTAGATGTGAGCTATAATTAAATGACATTTAATTAGCTAAAACAATGTTTTATTATAAACCACTGCCTATATTTAAAAAAAAACATTTGTTTTTCATTCCATTTGTTGTATCTCAGTGCTGCTGATCTCCTGCAGCCTCTTTGCCATCACTTCATGTGAGCATGCATGTCCTCCAGCGATGACTGCATGACATATTTCAGAGTGTATATCCTGATGGTGACAACAGTGGACCATACCGAGGTAATGTGTGATGAAAGGGCCAGTTGCAGTCTTAATCAGAAGAACACAGAAGCACAGCTGGGAAACAGTGACAGGAAATCTATTATTTTGAAGAAAGTTGCTGATTTAAAAACATTGTAAATTACTTTTGGAATTGCATTAACATGTTGAAACCTATAGGAGATTTTAGTGATTGGATTTAGATCTACTTCAACTTATTTTAAAGATCAACTTTTTAAAAATAAAATAATTTTTGTTTCAAAACAATATATATGTTAAATTTCCCCATGTGTGGCAAAGTAACAGTTTCTCTTTTTAGCCCACCTTAGAAAGTAGACAGCACAAGGTGATCTCGTTTTTGTCACAATTTTTAGAAAATGAAGAAACATGCTGGTATTGAGGGCGCTAAAACATTGAGCTTGGTAAAGGTGATTACAGCACATCAGATCATACACAGAGGGTGAAGGGGTTAATGTACAAGTCACATACAGTGGAAGGATGGAGATGAAGGGGTTAACATGCAGATGTGCAGGATACGGGAGACCGAGGGTAATATACAGGTTACAATCAGAGACAGGATGGAGCTTAGATGTGTGAGAGAAGGGCGGGAGAGCGGGTTTGAAAGAGTCAACAAGACAATTGCACAGTCAGAAAAATGAATGAATGGATGGGCAGCTGCTGCTCCATTCATTCCTCTCCTATTCATGGATTACTATTTACTCTCTTTACTCTGTAGGATGGAATAACAATGTAAACAGTAGTATGCATTCGCTGTGATGGGCTATCACAATGATCACATGCTACAGAGCCGCTCACATTGGCTCTGTACGCTGTGTATGGAGGATGTGACATTGGCACTCAAAAAGAAAATGTAGAGCAGCGCAGGATTCCCCTTCTAACTCCCAGCATACCTCAGTTTCTTGCTAATGTCTTAGAAGATTGAAATTCCTCTGTTCAGTTTTGCTGTGTGGAAGAATAACCTATCTTCGCTATCAACTTTTTTTCTCAATCTTAAAGATTTTTCTTGCTCAATCAAGACTTATCACTACATAGCTACTGGAGCTTGTCTCTTCCATTGCAGCTATCCGGTGTGGCTGTCCACAGCCATGGCTGCATGCCACACAGTGATGAGGAAGCATCTGCCCCTGCTGCCATTAAGAACTTCAATCCATTCCTGCTACCCACCTACAGTGACTTTGGTCCATCCAGCCCTCACCTGCTACCAACTGTCCGGGTTTTCCTCTTACACTGAGCCTGATGTTTCCTAGGTACGCGGTTAAAGCATG
>NW_017307805.1:23297-23542 GCF_000935625.1 Nanorana parkeri
GTGCCCCAGCTCACACTCTACCAAGGGCTCTGGGGCTGATGGTGTCAATGTCTGCAGCTTGGAATCTTGCTGCCTTCTGCTCCTAGTGTCTATCCCATCACTGGAATCCTCTTTAGCTCTGTCGGGAGCTCTGTTGAGGTTTTTACTAAGTCATGCTTTTATCCAGGGCCGGTGCTAGGATTTTTGCCAACACAGGCAAAGTTAAATTTTTGCCCCCCCCCACCCCGCAACCAACCCCCCCCCAC
>NW_017307805.1:24201-27960 GCF_000935625.1 Nanorana parkeri
GAAAAAAAACATAGCGCAAGCATCGGGGCATTTTGACAAGTACAAGTACTTGTCAAAATGCCCTGTTTTTTCCGCCCTCACCCTGCAGCGCCCTCAGGAGGCCGCCTGACTTGCCTTGCGGTAGCGCCGGGCCTGCTTTTATCACCCAGTCATTTGCTTACTTTGGCTGCAAAGCCACAAGCACATTCCCACAACTTCCCCCACATATTCGGTATTTGATTTAACAAGAGCTTTGGTAGCTTCAGACCCATCAGCCACTGAGACTGTGATTCTGAGATCCACTGAGTGTCTGAATCTGATTAGATTCAGTCTTTGACTGAGGATCTTGCCCCTGAGATGTTGCAGTGCCTCTGACCGGCTCCAGTTCACCATTGTCTGCATTGTCTAGATGTGGTTCAGGCTATGAAAGTCTATCTCTAAGCCGCTGCTTCCTCTAGGAAAACCGATTCCCATTTTGCAATCCTGAGTTCGAATCGAACATTCACCGAACGCTGAACTTTATGGGATCTTCGCGGTCTGTTCGACCGCGCAACGTCCCGTATGGTAAAGCGTCCTCGGAAACTCTAATTTGTTAAAGTCTTACACCTGACCAAAGGTCAGGTGCAAGACTTTGCCCAATCAGTGTTCAGTACTCATTTGCAGCCATGATTGGGCAAAGTCATGATGACTCTGCCCAATCATGTCTCGCCTATCAGATGACGGAAAACTACACAATTGGGCGGAGCTAGCTGTCACCGCTAGCTCTGCCCAATTGTGTATGTTTTGCCAGCATCTGTCAAAATGCAATTATAAGGCAGGCAGAAGACGGGACGACAGACGGCGTTTTAAAAAAAAATTATTATTTCTATTTATTTTTTATTGTTTTATTTTCTAGTTCGTCATGGTCGTGGACAACGCTGGACGCCGTGATTGACCATGTCTTTTGTTTTTTTTCCGAATAAAGGATTTTATCAAAACACTGGACTTTTTCATAACTATTTTATTTACCCCTTTAGTGAATGGGTAGAGGTACAAGTACCCCTTACTCATTTACAAGGGAGGGGGGCAGCATGTGGGTGCCCCCTTAATTAAAGTGGTACCCCGATGCAAATAAGCCCCCTTGCCCGCAGAACCTCACAACCACCGGGTCAGGGTTGTGGGGACGAGGCCCTTATCCCCTTTGGCACGGGGAAAAGGTGCTTTTCCAGGGGTAACCCTGGAAAAGCACCCTCCCAGTGCCAAGGGCATGTGGGGGAGGAGGGGGGCTGCTTGCTCGCCCCTCCCCCCTTTCCGGCCCTGCCAGGCCTATGCCCGGATCAAGGGTCTGGTATGGAATTTTAGGGGGGACCCCACGTTTTTTCCCCCCATTTTTGGGGGTGGGGTTCCTCCTTAAAATTCCTACCAGACCTTAAGGGCCTGGTAGGACTTTAAGGGGGAAACCCACACACTTTTTTTTTTGTTTTCTTTACACGGGGTCCCTCCTAATTATTCCTACCAGACCTTAAGGGTCTGGTATGACTTTTAGGGGGAACCCCACACACTTTTGTTTTTTATACACGGGGTCCTTCCTAAATATTCCTACCGGACCTTATGGGTCTGGTATGACTTTTAGGGGGAACCCTCTGCTTTAAAAAAAAATTGGTCCCTCCTAACATTCCTACCAGAACTGAGGCCAATAACTTGCATATAAGCCTTCTTAAAGGAGACAATCATTTTCGAAAGTTCAACCCCCATTGACTTGCATTAGGTTCGAGTTCGTATTCGAACTTTTTGGCCGTTCAGGTGTTCGAGTATGAAACGAACACGGGGGTGTTCTCCAATCCTCCAGCGGTAACTGGCGGAATGGACGTGGGAGGGGGCAGGTACAGCTGGCTCTGCCTTTAGATAGGCAGAGCCAGCTGTCACTTACGCAACCGGGTGGATCTCGACAGTAATGTCGGGATCCGGCTGCGGCGGTCACGGAAGGACACTAGTGTATGTCCTACCGTGACCCTTAGGAGAACATTGGTGAAAAACACTTACCCCATAGTTCTCCTTTAACCAGTTGCCGTCCGCCCGTTGAAAAAAAACGGACGGACGGCACTGCTGCATTGGCGGGCTGCCGTCTCCAGATGGCATTTTTTTCTGCCCGCGCGCGCCCCCTAGCGTGCGCACGGGTAGAAAAAACCTGTGCAATGCAAACACACAGCACATATACACGATCAGCGGCTCTATAGCCTGCCGATCGTGTATATGTGCTAAAAATAAGTAAAAAATTAAATAAAAGTCACATATAAAAAAAGTAAAACATAAAACCCCCAAAATGTTTAAGTCCCCCACCCCCACATTTACGCACATATAAATGTAAATACGCGTCCAGTGCACCAGCGCGCAAAAACAACAATTGCGCTACACATGTTACATATCGCCGCCAACGTCGAAGTGATAGCAATCATTTTAGGGCCATCTATCACTGATAACACTAAACTTATCAGCGGGAAAAGCTTTTAAAGTGTCGCCTATGGCCAATGTTGGGTTTTATCGTTCTTTGAGGTTTTGTGCGCGCACACAATTTTAAGGCATGTTTGGTGTCTTTTTACCCGACGTGACTCTGTCTTTTATATTTTACCAAAAAATTGGGTAATAATAAATGTTTTATCATTTAATATAGGGGAAACTGTTTTTTTTTTACATTTCGGTGATTTTTCCATAATATAGTAAAAAATAAAAACCGCAGTGGTGATTAAATACCACCAAAAGAAAGCTCTATCTGTCCCCAAAAAATGGTATAAAATTCATTTTAGTACAGCGATGCATGACGGAATAAATGTCAGTCAAAGTACCGCAGCGCTGAATACTGAAAAATGGCCTGGATGGGAAGGGGGTGTAAACACCGCGGATGTCAACTGGTTAAGCAACAAAAAAGTTTAGACAAATTTAAAAAGGAGTTTGGTTTTTAAGAGATGTAAGAACTGCATAAAGTATACAGAGGAACATTTTTATAGTTCAGCTGGTCAACAATTATACTAATTTGGACAAAACGTGGTCGGGAACACTGGGCATCCATGGAAAGGCTGTACCTTTATGAAGTGTGGAACTGCATTAGTCATTACTTATTTGCACATAAATACTGTTACCTGTAGTGGTAAAATAATCAGATGTTATCAAAGAGATACATATATTTAGCTGCTCCAAAAACAGCTCAGAGTAGCAATCACAGGCCATAAAGTAACTCTTTTCTATATGCATTGCTCTCCTATCAAACACACAAATTGGATACTATTTCAAGGCACAGCAGTAATCTAAATCTTACAGCCTTGTTAAAACTCCAGACACACACATCTGACAGATACAACAGAGATTAATGAGCCATGACCAGAAGTTTGATTTTTCTGTCAAGTGCTCCCATCCGTTTTTAATAAACAGAGGGACAATATAAACGCTGAATGCTAGGTGCTCTTTGCCTTTCCAACTAAGCTAGCTGCTTTTTGGTGATATATGTCTTTTTGCTGAGTTATTACGAAGAGCCACTGACAAATACTTTACTAGACCCTTCAGCTAGACCTCCAGTAAAAGCCTCTTTAATGTGAATTGCACAGGAATTACCAATGAGCTAGGGTTAACGGCATCGCTGCCGGACTTGAACAACAGGAAAAAAAAACTGGCAAGATAATCTGACCTGCAAATAAATGCAAGTAAAATTACTGAATATTGATTGGGTTTTTAGATTATTATATAATTATAGTCCTACTGGTAAATATATTGTAATATATTATATAATATTAGGGCTGTGCAAATTAT
>NW_017307805.1:28034-47550 GCF_000935625.1 Nanorana parkeri
ATAATTAAGCATTTTTTGTTTCAACCCTCTCCCCACATATGCTATGCTGATAAATGTATAACTGATCTTTTTTTTTACTATTGCATGATTGCCGGTGGTACCCCAGTAACTCAGAACCAACTGTTTTAATATAACCGCTGTTCCACACAAATTATTGGTGGCTAGCATTGTATAGACCACATTTTCAAGTGGTCTATATAATGCACACTTTCTTTACTTGAAGCAAGTCAATTTCCTAGTGATTCAGAGTAGCACAGAATGAATTTTAGAGTATATAAATTATTTCACAAAGTGTCTCATTGTAGAAATTGTATTTGTATCATTGTAAGAAAAGTCTGTTAACCTGCGTTTGGTGAGTGTTTAATGGCAGCATAATTTCTGCTGAACCTTAATGATTCATTTTGAAGCTTTAAATGAACCCATATCAAGCACACTAAAGTACTTAGCAGTAAGTTTGGCACCATGCATCTCTGTATACAGTTTTCTTAAGCAAATTGTTTTTTTTGTAAATCTGTCTTCCTAAAGAGAAATGTTATCCTTATCTTTAAAATTCAACAAAGCCACCTTTAGAAATGTTTAGTGATGACAAACTACAAACTGATACTTCTAGATAATTGCAGGCTTTTTATCCCATCAACTACCCTGCAAGCATTTCCCAGCAACTACCCTAATGGGCAGTGTAGAGGGATTTTGATGTTAATTAATTAATATTAATTAGCATACACACTATTATTATTATTATTGTTAGGTTACTGAAAGTTTTAGCCTTGTAGAGCATTTCACATATAAAAATTATAATAGATACATTTAAAATGAATCCTCTGCTTTCATATTAGCAATCTATTGTGGACAACAATGATAAAGTAAACTAATAAGTCTCGCATTTATATAGTGCACAATTACCGTATTTTTCACTCCATAATACGCACTTTTGTTCACCCAAAAGGCAGGCAAAAATGTCTGTCCGTCTTATGGAGCACATCCCTATCGCCCGGGACATGCAGTTTCAGGCGCCGGGCGAGTAGTTTTTTTTTACATTTAGCCCTGCTCCGGATAAGCAGAGCTAAATGTACAGTGGGAGCCGCTGCCCGTTTAATACAAGTGATCTAATCAGATCACTTGTATCAAATAGTGGCGCTGTAATCACAGCGCCACCTATCTCAGTTGTCACCAACTACAGCTGTCACAGAACCCTACCCTCCCTGCGTCCTATGGTCAGGTGCGCCTTATGGAGCGCAAAATACGGTATATAGTGGAAACATCATATCTGCATATAATACATATACAGTGAGATGTATTATTAAGCAACATGTAGAACATTTAACTTTGTAGGTCAAGCTATCTAGAGTTCATGTAGAACATTTAGGCTTAATAGGTCAAGGTAACAAGGGTTCAGAGACAAATTCTTAAACAACTTTCCTGACCTTGGCTTAGTTAACAGGTATCCTCTAATGATGATATGAGGGACCTTAGGTTAATGAGCAATAGGTTCAATGCCAACAAAGCTATCTCCTAACCTTGATATTATGGAGTCTAATTAAGAGAAGAAGACCCATCTAGTGATCTGGGTACAATTAAATATGAGTACAGGTGGCATTATTTTCTGGTCTGATTTTTGGAAATAATTCAAAGTAATTATTTTTGACATAATCGTATAAAAAAGGGGCCTGCGAGCCCATATTAATTGAACTCACCTGAATTGCTGGCCAGCCATATAAACCTACTTTTTGAAGATCTGCCTGGTGTCCATCCTCTGTGTATTCTACTTCAGTGGGCATCCATCAGGGGTGACATTGTTTGCCTAACTGCAGGTAGTGTCTAGTAGACCCAAGGTTTTCAAATGCCTAAACCATTATTTCAGTATAGACAAAATGCTGTGTGTTTGTGTTTATGCCTTATTGTAGATCCAAACACAAAATTAGAAGCCCAATGGCTTACAAACCTTTCTTTAGAAATGGCTAAAAAACAGTCATTTGGGTTCATTTACTAAAGCAGTAGAGAATGTTTGCTTTGTAAAACCTGTTTTTATTAAAATTTCTCTTGAATATTGAGTATTCCAAGTGGACATACTGTAGCCTAACCTTAGCCACTAAGCTAAGTGGATAATTTCTGGGCAAAGTAATTATTCTCTATCCCTTAGGCAAATCAACCCCACTACATTAGCAAAAGGAGTTCATCAATGGCAATCTCCATATTCCCTTTACATATTAGGACTGGACGCAAACCTATTCCAGAGTAAATAAGGGTGCTGACATTTCTTTATGTACCTTTATCTGAAAATGCTAGTGTTCTGGCCATCACTGCTTTCAGTACTGAGTCACTCACTGGGAACAAGTATGGGGCAAGTAAAGTCAGAGTGAAAGCAGAACTTGTGATCTGCATAATTGTTTTGGGGCATTGGATCAGCATGCCAACCAGGCAACTAGTATTTGCATAAGGATAGGTCAGAAAAGGTCAGGCCTAAATAGTCCCTCAGTACAGGTATCCTTTAGGAATAAAATTTTTGAATATAAGATCCAATATGGGCAAAGGTACTGGTAAGTGTGCAGTAGCAGCAGCAGTAGAGGTTTGGGACTTATAGAAAAAAGCATAGTAAAATTAGGCTTTGGTAGTGCATTATTAGGCTAGGTTCAGACCTCAGCGACACCCAGGGCGGGCGTCCCAGGACCACGCGATCATATGCTAGTGCACACAGCAGTTGCCGAACAGCCCCATTGATTTCAATGGAGTTACATCCGTGCGGCAATCACTAAGAAAAGGTACCAGTATCTTTTTTTGCGACACACGGCACAACGCTTTTTTAGCTGTGATCATGTTCAATTGCACGGGTAGAATCGTGGTGGGAAACTGCGCGATCCACCCGGCACGACTGGGGTGCCATTAGAAAATAATGGCACCTCCAGCTTGATCGTCTATGGTGGGCGACTCCGTGACTGCCCGGCAATCTGCACGGTTTTGTGCACAATTGCCGCGTGGTCAGGAGTCGCCCAGATGTGAACCTAGCCTAAAAATCTGACTCCAGTGAGGACCCTTTAGTTTTCTCCTTTAAGGCTACACTAATAAAGACTTTTGTTAAAGCTTTTGTTTTGGTAAATATTTTGCAAATATCTGGCTTAAAATATTTTATGTTTAACATGACTATTTGCTACTGCTTGGCCTTGCCAAGCCAGATATTTAAAAAGAGAACTCCTTCAGCCAGTGAATTTCATTTCTTTGTCCTCTTTACTGTATATCTTGTAAATATTTTTTCCAACACAAATAACTTGTTTTTACCGATCTTTAACAATGGTATCATATACTCTTAATACATTTTCAGAACATGTGTTTGATCATGCTGATTGATTTAATATTTTCTTTTCTATATGCACAACATTAATAATTGAATGCCTTTCTGTTGGCATTTGAAAAATGACTAGGTCTTGTAATGTTGGATCTTGCTGTCTACGAACAAATTTTATATTGATTTGAAATTCAGTAACAATTTAATTTTCCTGAAGAATAATGGAGACTATTAAATAATGCATAACCTACTAATATTGGAAGAGTCAAATGTGAAGGAATTTGTGATTTTTCCTTGTAGGAACTCACCCCTCAGTTATGTGCGTTATGTGTAAAAATAATTAGATGTCCATAGAGTATTCATTGTCGTGCTATGCAGCCATTGATTTTCATGTTGCAGAACTAATATGTGCTATTGTTTTCTTGTGGCTGGAGATCAGCCAAGCCCTTTCTCAAGAATATGGAGCTCGTGCTGCTCGTGCTTTCTGTTCTCCAAAGAGTTAAATCCCAACTGGGGCTAAATGTAGAGTTACACTCTCACGGGAATGGGTTTGTTGGTGCGTACACGTGTGAGCAAAGGCAGTATTGGTTTCTAAATTCCCCTGTGCTGTCAGGCTTTTCCAACAAATGAACCCTGCACAAATTCACTAGATAACTGGGAATCCAATATGATCCACATAGCAGCACATTACCCATTCTGGCCGGACAGGCAAAAAATATTTTGTTTATCATTTTTTAAACCATAAATTTTTCATAATAGTGTTATTTGTTATGTGTTGTAATAGATAGGGGAAACAAAGAATATGTCCCCACTAGTTGTTGACCAAATGTTATATGATGGTGTCCTATTAAACAAATTCTGAAATGTTTGGAACTCTCCAAAGCCAACCTGGTAGTGCTTGAGTAGTCAAATAGAAAGCTCAGATAGCTCAGGAGCAAGAAGAAAAATCATGTTTTTCTACACTGCTTCAACCAATCATTTATTTCATATTTACCAATTAACTGATTTAAATTCCCAACATTTTTGGCTGATCTGAAAAGGTTGCATACATTTAGTTGGCGAGATGCTGTTATTTTTCTCATAGTGTATGATCACGGGATATTGTTTTGGTTTAATGTAGCTTTTAGTCCCCTGGCCTGGTTCTGACAAGGAAAGCTCCAATGTAATCCAGGTGTAAAAGGGCTTGCCGTTAAATCCACCGCAACACATTTCTATTTGCCTATAACTATCATGATTGGCTAATAGGAATGTGCAGGAATCAGGACAGGGTAGGAAAGCTTCAGCACTGTCAGGAAGTGCCAGAGCAAGACATATTCTCTTTAGACTAACGCATATGTTACATAGCGGACAATTGAAAGCATCCTCAGAAATAAACCAAAGCAGGGAAGGTAGGGGGAGAGGTCAGCGCTGGTAACCAGGAAGCTGGTTGCTGTTAGCAACTACTACTACTACTACTACTGCAGGATGAAGGCAGATGATAGGTGTTGGCTGCATTGTCTCTGGTAGGGTCTTTCCTCAGGCATTTCTCTTTATTGTGGACTTGTGGGTTTCTGCCTCTGCTCTACACACAGCACAGTGTGCTCTGGAGAGTCCCTGACACCCCCTGCTAGGGTTGTCACCTTTATTCTTGCAAAAAAAAAGGGACAGAGGGCAAAGTAGGGGGTGGGGCTACTAGCTTCACTAAACTGGGCTGAAGGACACTGATATCTGCCATGTCACCCTATTATTGGTGATGATGTCACCCTGTTCTTGTGGCCGCTGGGAGAGTACCCTCTTCACATCAGGTGCCCCTCTTCATATCAGAAGTCTTCCCTCCACACTAGAGATTCCTCTTTGACAGCAGAGTACCTTCTTCACATCAGCGTACCCCCTTCACATCACAGTTCTCTCTTCATGTTAGAGCCCCCCCTTTCATCTCAGACTCCTCCCTTTACATCAGAGTCCCCCACCTATAATCAGAATTCCCCCTTCATATCAGAGTGCCTCCTTTACACCAGAATTCCCTCTTTACATCCCCCTTCACATTAGAATTCTTCCCCTTTTACATCAGAAACCCCCTTGACACCAGAAACCCCTCACATCAGAGTCCCCTCCCCCACATCAGAGTCACACCCTTCCCATCAAAAATTCCCCCATTACACCAGAGTCCCTCCCTTTTAAACCAAAGTCCACACCCTTTCACATCATAGTCCCCCTATTACATTAGAATCCCCTTCCCATTAGGATCTTCCTTCACATCAGAGTCCCTTCTTTATATCAGGAGCCCCTCCTTTACATCAGAGTCCCTCTTTGATATCAGAGTCCTCAGTCATCCTTTACATCAGAGTACTACCTTACTGAGTCCTCACCACAGTGCAGCTGCATTAGCATGGCAGAGGGCGGGAGCTAGAGTAAGTTTGGATGAAGGCGGACTTCTGTTCTCTTCTAAATGCTGGGGCTGGCCATGAATGGAGCTGGCCTGGATCAATGTTATGCTTTTCCATGGCTACGTTCCCTTCACTTCCTGTCCCAAAGATGCAACAGGAAATAAGAGGAATCTCTACAAAGTGAGAAAGTGAGTTTCTGGGGTTGATTTACTAACCTTATAAACACATCACGAACATGTATACACCTCTGTAGTGTGTTCCCTCCCAGCATGATCTATGGGTGGAATCTAAACACCTTTGTAGTGTGTACACACCCAGCAGGTGTGTTGTGCAAAGCCCTGCCCTGAATTGCAAGGTGATGTTGTGTAAATTAGCTCTACATTGTGTTGCTTGCGTTGATGAATGCAGGAATGTAAATGCATGAGCTAACCATTTTTGTCTAAACTGTGAAGCAGCATTATATATGCATCATGTGCATGATTTTTCCATATATGGCATTAACATTAACATGGAAACATGCTTATAGAGACTTTTTGGTTGATAAATACGCTTTGCTGTGTAAAAATCACACGCACCTGGTGCGTGCGTGTGTTTAGGTTAGTAAATCACCCCCTCTGTCTCGGAGACAATTGTCACTAGGACAAATAGAAAAAGTGAATCTCCTCGGAAGGCACAATGAGGATTAGGATTGTAAAAAGGGTTCTAACACTTCCCTACTCGCTCCAAAACAACAACAAAAAGATTTGTCTCAATGGTTTATTAGATACCTTTCATTAAATAGTAGATACTGACATAGTTCACTGCTAGTTATGTAGAGGCTTCAGTGTTTTCCAAAGAGGATACTTATGACATATTGTTCATTGATTAAATCAAATGTTTACACTGATTTAAGAGTCTCTTGAGAGCATTTCCTGACGGTGTAATAGTGCAAGGTTAGTTTTGGGTACAGTGCAATTTGTTAACACAAATATATTGGACAAGAGCAGAAACCAATTGCAGATCAGTTGTAAATGATCAGCAACATTCAATGGCTATTTAAAACTTAAAACACATAGCTCCCATATTTGTGGCTTTTTCCCTGGTCATTTTAGATATGTTTTTCATCAAAAGCACATGATGCATTACACATCAATGATGTAATATGTATTTCAGACACAATGTATTCCTTTTTCTATGCAGCTTAATGCATGACATTTCAAATTATCATATCCTCTTCAAGTACACGTCCTCTTTAGTTAAGTGATATGTATGACTTCTTACAGTAGGCATCTATTTGGCTACAATAGTTTCCTTGCTGCCAACATGTCTGCCTCATACTGCAGGTGTATATGTTGATGCCTTAGGCAACAATATCCATACCTTCCCCAAAGATCTTATAAGGTCCTTCACTACATATGGTTTTAATTTGAGGCCAACACTCAGAAGTGAAGCTGTATTGAGTTTCTACCCTGAAACCAACACACCCCTCTTGAACATTGTACTTGAATTAAACAGATTTGTCCCCTTCTTCACAGGGCAGAGGAGGGGTACTTTAAGGCACTGAAGGAAGGAAATCATTATTGGACTTTACAGAAGTAGGTCATGTGCTACAGCTGCTGATAGTTTAAGAGGAAGAAACATGGGACCTCAGACATGGAACCTGACTCCCAGAAAATGTTTGAGATCGACCCAAGAAAAACTTCCTCAGAGGCTTGTTTAATAAGCATTATCTGTAATAGTCTCAATGTGTGCTTACGTTTCCTGACGAGTTTGCACCTTCTTCCCACAGCTAATAAGGCCCCGTAATGGAAGACAGAACAATTTAATGAAGGAGATTTAATAGTTTGTGTTTAAGCTAATGTGGTCCATTAAGAGCTGTCATTTCAGTAAACAGTGAAGATATATCACATAATGTAGAGGCATCCAAGATTTTGTTGTTCCCTGTAATATTATGTAGGATGTGCTTGAAAGGCACTGCAAGCTCTAAGAGCACATTTAAGTTTTTACATTTACATCTAGACTATTACGTTTGTAGACAGTAAGTAATATGTCAAAAAAGCTGAGATTTGAGGTATGGGTATTAAAAAATAGGAAGCTGTCCCAAACTGTGAACCAAATGAGGGCTGACTTCTCTAAAAAAAAAAAGACAGATTTGTGTTTAGAAACCTCAAGCTCTTTGAGTCATTAGCAGCTGAGGATGCCAGTAGATGACTGCATCACTGCACCCTCCAGCAGAATGGAGTCAAATATTGTTGTGCAGCCCATTTACTGCCAGCAAAGCCCCTACATTCCCCCTAATTGTAGGAAAATGATTTCATATCTTCTCTATGATTTATGAAAAAAATACTACAGGTCTTTTGATCATAGCTGATGCATCTTGTCATATATGTTCAAGTGGGCCTGTTAAGAGCCTACCTCCAGTCAAAATGCTTTTTCTTTTATGGATAGAGTGGAAGAGTTAAAACATCTGCAAACTTTTTGGGTGACTTTAGTGGAATATTTTCCCTCACTTCCTGTTCCTCTGGTGTCATAAATGTTTGTGTGTGCATGTGTGTGCGTGTGTGTGCGTGTGTGTGTGTGGGGGGGGGGGGGGGGGGGGGGTGCAGGGAGTAGGTGTCACCAGGACAGGATGGCACTGACAGCAATAAAAACATTAGAAGTTCTACCACATCTTACTCTGTTAAAATCTGTTTTTGTCTTTTGACCCCATTGGACAATGCAGAACCATACAGACAGAGCCTAGAAGGAATGAAACGCATGATCCAGGAAGACTTAGTAGGCTGTGTATTATTTCCATTCATTTTGCTAGTTTTGTAGATGACTTTATTCCAGTTAAAAAGTCTGTTTCTCATTGCCATAATGGTGTAGTTCATGTGTTTGGCAACAGGGAAGTTCTGCATTAGTAATCTACATAGATATACAGTGTAAATATATCCTATGGCAATGTATTACATAAGAAAAATTGCTATATTCATGCCACAGATTAAAAAAATTAAAATATACCTGTACTAACCAAAACATAATGTGCCATATAGTACTTTTATGTACCATAAGTGCCATAAGTGCCAGATGAGATATGTAGTGCTACTGTCATCTTCAATCTACTTGCTGCAGCTCCTGAAAGCTCTTTCTGAACTCAGTATCTTGGTATGTTTAGATCAGCCGTTCTCAACCAGGGTGCCGGGACACATCGGGGTACCTTCTGTCTTCTTCAGTGGTGCCTCAACAATTCCTGATGGTAGGACTCGGATGTGAAGGGGGAGCTTTGATGTTAAAGGGGGAATTCCAATATAAAAGGGTGGCCCCTGATGTGACAAGGGGGTTTCTGATGTAAAAGGAGGGGTACTCTGATGTAAAAGAAAGGAGCTTCTAATGTGAAGGGGGGCCACTGATATAAAGAGTGACACTGATGTTAAAGGGTGAGTTGTGATGTGAAAGGGGGCTCTGATGTAAAGGAGGGCTCCTGATTTCAAGGGAGGATTTTGATGCACAGGATAGAACCCTAGTTTTTTGTGTGTTTTTGCATGTGGTCTCCCCTTACATTTTAGATTGGGGTGTCTTGACATATAACATACGGAAGAGCAGGGATGGTGACGCATAGGCCCTTTTGTTTATTCCTTCACAAGTGTATGACCCACTGGGAAAACCTAAAAAGTAACTGCTTCTTCCTCAAGTAATTTTTTTAAAATAAATGGTCAATTTAGAAACAAATGGTTCTTAGTAGATTTCTTTTTCCAATCTCTAAAATCACCTATGAAAAGAAGAGATTTTACTGATCGAAATAAACAGATACTACACACTTCCCTTTCAGCCACTACTGCAATTGGATGTTTCATCTTTCACATCAGGATCTATTTAGGACATGTTATAAGTTATATGGCCACCTTTGAAAGCTTCTTTTTGGTAACATTGTGTTATGAATCACTGTTATGTACTAAGAAGGAGTTATTCCTAATCTCTGTGTAGCATTAACTGAAATGGCTGGTAATAATAAAATTACTTCCCAAGTGCTCCCACAGAAATTATTTCACATTATATCATTTATCCCTTCAGGCACTTTAATTCTTGTGTAATCAGTTGATGAATTCCTTATGACAGGTTGTGAAATAGCTTTTACAGCAATGTCTTACTAATATATCTATATATGCACTCATATGTAAAAGTTTTGATTTCCTGGTCATATTACAGATTTGGATGATTTCCCAGCTAAAAGATATCCCCTGACCTGGGATCAAACTTAAAGCTGAACTCCTGGCAATTATCAAAGACATAAATAATGCAGCTCTGTAAGTATTAAATGCATTCAGTATAAGCACCTGTATTTGGTACCTGCCACTTAAAGTTCCTGTACAGAATTGAAATGTGAGAGGAAGAAGCAGCACAAGGAGCCAATCATTTCATGTCCTGGCAAGACGTGTGCTAATAAGGAGAGAATGTAGAGTTGCAGAAAGATGAGCTCATCCCTGTACTGCTTCTCCTTTCAATGTACAGCCACAGGCTGGATGCCCTGACCATCATACTGAGGACATCTAGTAGCAGAAACAAGTACAGCAGAGGAACACTTTAGATCAGTGGTCCTCCACCTTTTTACACTTGTCTACCCCTTGGCAACCCATTTCCATATATTGTGACCGTGTGGAACAGGGGTGGGGATAATATGGGGCATGCATAGTCATCCCTGCCAAAACCTATTTATTGGTTGCAGCATGTGCCAGTGACAATGGTTGTTGCACACCGCAGTGAACTGAAGAGTTTATTAGCGGTGCAAAATATAGGGCTAACAGTGGTGAAGGGAAAATGCCACAGTATCAGCGTGAGGGGAAAAAAAATCATGTCAGAGTGCTGTAAAATGTTACAGTGTTGGTGTCAGTAGGAGCAAACTGCTGGGTCTGTATCAGTCCGAAAAAAAAATTCTGCTGTGTCCGTAGCAGTGGGAAGAAGGAGGGGAGCTGAAAGGTTGGGGGCTCTTTCAAGTATACCATATTACAGTGGTGTGCCCAGTGTTATCTTGGGCCTACCTCCCACCTTTTTGAAATGGGAAAGAGGGACACCTTTCAGCACAAAGTATTTAGGAAAAAAGATACACCCCTGCCATCGCTCTAGTTATGTGGAGGAACTGAGGAATGAATACACACATAAAAAAATGATTAGTTAAACCTACTGTACAAGTGCAGTTATACTTTTCCTTTATACTGAGTTTTCAAAACAACAATTGCAATAATTTAGGAGGTTGCATGAAAGGTTTAGTGCACAATAACACTTTTGATAGTTAAAAAGTACATTTTAAATAAGGGTCTACACATCAGATCAAAAGGAGGGACAACCTAGGAGGAAAGAGGGGCACAGTTGGAAACAGGTTTGGTTCCAAAAGAGGGACAGTCTCTCTAAATCAGGAAATGGGGACATTCTCCCTCATTTACTGTTGTGTCTCAAATGTGTCAAATAGGAAGAAAGGAGCTTTTCCCTTATTTACTGTCCAGTCTGAAACATGTCAAATACAAAGGAAATAGGGAGATATTTATTTCTGGTGATGGGAAATCGCTAGATCAAGTTCACCAAAATCACACCCATCATCTCTAATCTTGAATTTTCATGTGTAATGCTGTTTGTTAAACAGAATTCACAGCACTCAGTATAACTGATTATCAAAATGGACACAGCATGCTGCACAACTAAGAAACATAGCAAACATTATTTGTTCTACTGCTCAATGTGCACTAATTATTGCTAATTGGCCTCAGTATTCCTCATGCATGGAAGAACAATATCAGTGGTATGAATGAGTGCAACATTTGTCCAAATTATGTGTAGTGCTCACCCCCTAAGGAGCCGCTGGAATAAACGGGTACTTCTGTCTCACCTCTGTGATAAACCTCTGGTAATGGATCCACAGCACACCAGTGCACATTGTGATGTTTTGTAAAAGTTTTACCAGACAAGTGATGTACTACCCAATAAATGCATGAACAGGTGAAACAATGGCAAATAAACAGCATATAATAGAAGCACTTTGAGTATACAGATACATCTTAACTGTTGTTGCCTATCTGCATATGCAAAAAATGCTGACTTGACTATTGTAATTCTATCTGAAACAGCAAACTGTGGAGGCAAAGTCTCAGTACAAACACGTATTTAACTAGGCTAGCCATCGGTGGGGCCAAAGTTTTTACAGTTGGTTTAGACACAATATCACAGTGGCCAATGGCCTCTCGCAACTCTTGCAGCTTGGATTATGACTCCCCACGTCGGTTGGCGAAAGGAGGTGTTTTTTCCTCACCAGCCAACAGCTTTCCAGGTTCCAGCAGCAGCAGCTTGTGCCGCACAGTAGCAGTAGCGGTGCTTGCAGCAAGTCTCTGTGTATATAACAGCAGCCAGGTTGTCTCTGTAGAGTCCGATCAGTCAGGTAAGGGGTCCCACACTGCAGAAGAATCTTTCAGCAGAATCACTCAGGAAGAGAGCAGACAGTCTCAGACACTGGAGTTAGATTTTGCCAAAATCGTCCCCTAAAACTGCATCTCCAAAACGTCCTTTTCTTACACACACTACTGAGCCTGATAAACTATTGTTGGAGAAGAGCGATAAATTATGTGCACAATCGTCACAAAAAAGTCACAAATTGTGACAAATCATCTATTAGGTCGCAGTGACCGTAGTTTGTTAAGAGTCCTGTGCAACCTACTGCCAGGTACACGAATGTGCCTATTCTATGCTTCAAAAGATATATGCAATCTTTGAAATTATATATCACACAAATTACGACATTTCACAGAATTTCCTATTTCTGATGCACGTTAGCCTTTTTGATAGGAACATGAATTTGAAATATTTTTTTAGTTGTCACACTAGTAAAAATGTCACAATCTGCAATATTATAATAACTCACTGCTGATAGTTTATTGGGCCCAGTGTGTTGGCCGGCTCTTGGAGGTAGTACTATTTGCTGGGAAAGAAATGTGTTTATGTATGTGGAGTGGGACAGAGAGGGGTGGGTGATATGCAGAGTTCAGCAGGCAGGACTGACTACACTAGTTAGAATTTCAGAAAACCAAAACACTGTGTTGTCAGCCTAAACAGAAGGTTAAGAAGTAACTGATTTTTGGCATTTAATGGGTATTTTTCAGCACATAATTTTTTAAAGGGATAAAACATGGCTAAATGTTCATGCAATAGAGATATGTACTACATACTGTATGTTTTTTTTTTTTTTGTCCTGACATACACTTTAAGAAGTTGATCACCCTCTAGGGTATGGAAGTCAGACTGTTAAAGAAATGAGAGCAAGGAAATACAAAAAAGCAATAAAAAAAACCCAATACAGACACATTTACTGTTTATCTAGGATGCTTGGTCAAAGTATCTGTATTGCTTCACTATAGACATTTATTGTAGCCAAAATCTATTTACTGCTAATAATGGCACAAAAATCAATTATTAGGTAAGGGAAGAGATCTAAAAATATTCCCAAATAAAGTGTATGATATACAGTATTCTGAATTGTTATACTACATAACAATTTTGACTGCATATGTTTTGCCTCTTGTGATGAACATCCATTTTAGTATGGGTACATAGCCTAATTATTTTTATTGGATAAACATTACCGCTGCAATTCCCACACCTCTCCAGGAGCATTGTGGTTGCAGGTGCTCAGGCTATTCTTGATCTTACGTCACCCCAAACAAATCAAACCACCCTCTGTATCTCCACAGAGCACTTTATTTGTAGCTTTACTTTAAAGTCACACTATCATCCTGTCCTGAACACCTTTCACCTGTTTGGGCTTAATCGTAGAAATAACTATCAAGCCCAAACGGGTGAAACGTGTTAGAGGCGAGCGGTCCAGGATGGTGATGATTACGTGACTGTGCTGCAATTATACAAATAAAGACAGACCCGGAGATAATGAGCAGAGGGGCTGCATGACTGGGGGCGCAATAGTCGCTGGAGAAAGGATTAAATAAAAGTGAGAATCAGTAGATTTGACCTGATTGGAAGTTGAGGGTCAGGTGTCTGGGAGGAGCTGCAAGGGCTGATGGGAGTCCTGAATGTAAGGAAACAGGTTGTCCTTCCCACCCTCCTCTAATTTTTACGGTTGATGGGAGTGGGAATAGTTTTTTGTCACGGCAGCTTGGCGAATTAGGCGGTGTGTACGATTTGAGTCAGTCACAAAATGGGGGTCATCAGCTGGTATGGTGCTTCCCCTGTTGGTGTCAGTATTTGTTGGGGGGCTTGGCCCTTGGGAAGTTGGGAAGCAGTAACAGCCGGTGAGAGAGCGGCTGGGGACATGGAAGTGGTTTAATATTTTGGCTGATGGGCACCCAAAGACCCCTTTTCGCATCCAAATGTGATTCAGATTATTTATTTGTTTGTTATTTTGCTTATTATATTTGGCAACTGTTAATATTTATATGGTTAAATAAAGGGCTGTTCTGGGCATTTAAATCCATGTTGCGCAGTCCATGTGTTCATTTGGGTCGTAACAGAAGGGACATAATTGACGAATCCATAAGTCAAGTCTTATGTTTAATAGAGATATATTTAGCATGGTTGGATATTTTCTAGCTATTTTTTTTACTATGTTTTACTCTATATATTGTTAAATACCAGTTTGTTGATTTTTATTCTTTTGTGTAATTAATTGGGTTTATTATATTGTATCTACAAGTATGTTAACAGACTTGTAAGGATTAAAGTATGGATGCACTGAAATTTCGGCCGCCGAAACATTTCAGACGAAAATGGTACTATTGGCATAATGTTGATAGCACTAAAACGGTAAAAAATGCAGCCGAAAAAAGGTGCATTCCTAGCTTCTCTTTTCCTCTCTGGGCCCCGGTCTGTGCCCCCTCCGATCCCCGCTGCTCTCCCCCGCCTGTGTCAGCAAAGGCAGTGGCGATTGGAGAGGACCCAGGCCGGAGCCCAGTGGAGAGGAGATAAACTGTCAGGAGGCCAAGCGGGGCAGTGCAGGGATTAGACAGCTTTCAGCTGTCACAAGAGGCCAAACTCTCTCCTCCCGCACTGCCAACCTCGGCCTCCTGTGACAGGCGAGTCAGGCTGATTGCTGAGTGTTTGTAAATAACTGAGGACATAGTAAATAACTGAGGACATAGTGCTCTGCACTTCCTGTTCATTCATAATTGTGGACATAGTAACTCATGCTATCTCCTCGAATTATGAATGGACAGGAGCACTCAGTATAGAGACTTCCCATTTATTCATAACAGGGGCTGCAAAAAAAAAGAGATTGAGGTCCTCAATCTCTTTTTCTGTTTTAAAAGGAAAATATCAGAGACCCCTGATAGTTCCCCAAAGCCAACAGTAAAAAATTATTTGACATTTTTTTAAAATTCTGGGGAAAAAAGTCAGTTTTGGTCTGACACATATTTTTATTTTGGTTTCGGTTTGGGTCTAAAAATTTCATTTCGGTGCATCCCTAATTTAAAGATGTAGTAATATCTTTGATGGTGTATTTACATACTGTATATAGGCTCATAGACATTATACAAATAGAAAAACGTTGCATGGTTACATAGTTACATAGTATTTGAGGTTGAATAAAGACATAAGTCCATCATGTCCAACCTATTGTGTGTATGCATTTGTTCAGCTAAATAATGACAATGTACATGTTTGGCAATTCTACTATAGAGACATGAGCTAGTAAGCTCCATTGGGGGCTGTGACTGATGTTAATGGTTCTGAGTACTATACTGCAGAATGTTTAGATGGTATATAAATGCATATAAATTTGTAAAGCTCATATAGTAAAAGCAGATCTTCAGTAACAATATGAAAAATTAATGTACTGTCAGGCAGAACTAAAAATCTAGCCGTCGAAGACTTTAAACAAAAAAGAACAATATGTGAAATAAAATTTCCTCCAACAATCAGTAAAATGTTTAGTATAGACTGTTATTCCATGGTGATCATTTACAATAACTGCTTCCACAATATTTGTCATAGCTTTGTACTGCAGGGATTGTTGCTGTGTCACTTTTCTGTTTGCAGTCCCACACTATAAAAACAATGTTCCTTGGCATATTAGTGAGAAATTAGCTTGGTTGCTCAGATACAGATTATTAAGTAATTTAATGATAAAACAATTACAAACATAATTAGGCCATCTTAAGCCTTGCAGGCCACTTTACTCACTTATTTTCGGTGCCATTGTTTATTAATTGGAGTTTATACACAGCTCTGATGTATCAAGTGGCATTGGCACATAGTGCATGAAAACAGGGCAATGCCAAGTGTTAATACAAGTGACAATGCAACCTGATTTATTAGAGGGAAACATTTCTAAACATTTTCCTTTGGTGGTAATAATTTATTGGGGTCAAAACCTAGTATTAACCTTTTTTAAAAGGTTTTGTGTCAGTTTTATTTATTTAAAGTGGCTGTTTTATTTACTCAATGAACATTAAAGAGTCATATGACATGTACACCATGATAAGTGATAAATGCATAGCACCTTGTTTGACTTTTGTCTGTGCTCTGGTTGTCCAGAGCATTGGCAAACTGCCAGCTATTACCAGCGACACCATTTAACTCATGCAGTTGCTCATCCCCCCCTTCATGCTATCTATGTCTTAAACAGCATCAGAGCACAGAGAAAGCTTGTTTAAGCAGTTTCCAGTCAGGCTTTGCAATCACAGGATGTAGATAGCATGAGGGGGCACTGAGCGACACCATGAGGTTAATGAATGACACCACGGGGTTGTGTTATGAAAGACAAGTAGGCATAGGCGTAACTAGAAACCCCAGGGCCCCGGTGCAAGAAACCATTGAGCCCCCCCCCCCCCAAATAAAAACATGATTTTGATTCCTTTTTTTTTTTCTTCCTATTAAATGAAAAGTATGTGGGGTTTTTTCAGGGCTAGTACACACCAGCTCCAGTGTGTTCCGGCCGATTTAGTGCTGGAACACACTGGATTGCAACCCGTCCAGCTCACTGCGTTCTGGGGTGTTCCAGCAATTCATTATAATGTAAATAATAACAGCTTTTTAACCCAAGGAGGGGGCATGAGGAAGCTTTCGGCCCTCTGCTTCCTCTCTGGGCCCCCCCCAACAGGCGGAACGCCAGGGCCCGGTCGCAATTGTGACCGTTGTGACCCTGGTAGTTCCGCCAGTGCAAATAGGCACTTTGCAAGGGAACTTGCACAGGTTTACCCATAGCTTAGCGAATAAGGTGAAGCTCTACTGAGCTCCATGACCCAATCATATGCAAGAAAAAATGCTGTTCTTTTTATTTTCCTTGCATATGATTGAGTATTATTTGCAATGTGTAATTTCACCACATTCACCAAGATAAGGGGAACTTCCTCTGCAAAGTGCAAATTACCTTGCAAAGTAAGCAATCTTATAGGCCTATGGGTTATCTAAAGAAAAAGCATAGCAGTAGCAGCTTGCCTTGTGGCTATCTGTGTCTGATTGAAGGTTTGGGTGGAGCTATTTGGATAAATCTGGGATGAGTTAATCAGCTCCGTGAGCAAATTGCAGCTTTAGTTAAACAGCCTGCTTTTTACACACTAGGCAGTATTTGGAAGACATGTGAAATGAAGGCTAACGCTTCACCCCTTAAGAGAAAATATGCTTTGAAAAGGGAAAATATATTTGAAGACTGTATTCTATTTCCTGACCCTACAGCATTCAGTGGTTTGGGGATTCATTGAGAGGGAAAATAGATGGACACTCTTCTAAAAATGATCAGTTCCTGATGCTGATGAACACCATGCTACTTGACAGTCAATTGCTATATTAACTTTATAAATATAAAAACACCCCCCTTCCCAATTTACCACTTTGTTAACCTTAATTAACTGTAAATTATCTATTGATCTTCTCTGTCTCACATGAGCTATACGTTTGACGTATAAACCCTATTAGAGCTTTCGTCTCGGAAACAGCAAGCTACCTGCCTTTCTTACCTGGCCTCTTGCTGTTTACTTTCCAACAAGTTTTATTATCATTTTCTCATACAAGTACAAACAATAAAGCTTCTCGTCATCACAGCAACATAGCATACAAAACGAGTGGAAGGGGGGGAGGGGGAGGAGGTAAGGGGAAAGAGGGAATGGGGGGAGAGGGGAAAAGGGAAAGGGATCCAAGTCCCTAGGTCTAAGCTCGCAAGCCCAAGGTTGTGTTCTCCATCCTGTGTAGCGAACACAATCCTTTATGTAAATTGTTTGTCTAACCTATAGCCAGGCGTATCCCATCTCCTCGGCAATAGTTGAGAAACATGTAAGCCAACATTGCTATTGTACAGACTAGCGTAAAAAGTATTATTCTGAGATGCATAATGTAGACTGGTCGGTGGCTCCTTATGGGCCACTGTTAAAAAAAATAGCAGATCATCCGCAAACGCCGCCACCTTGTGCTCCCCCTTACCTATCTTTACCCCCCACACCTGCGGGTCTCTAAGAACCATTCTAATAAAGGGTTCTAGCATCAGGATGAAGAGCGTGGGGGAAAGGGGGCAGCCCTGGCGGGTGCCGTTTGAGACAGGAAAGCCATGGGACAGACATCCTGTCGTCTTAACCCTTGCCGTTGGTCACGTGTAGATGGCCTGAATCCAGGCCATCATACGCTCTTGAAGTCCAATATGCCTCAGAACGGCAAACATGAATTCCCATGAGACCCTGTCGAATGCCTTCTCAACTACTAGGTCTGCTAGAGACGTCATATCGGTTTCCACTAAGGTCTGGTGACAGTGGTGGAGGGAGTGGGCTTGCCAGAAGTAATCCCTTTAAGTTAACCCTCACGGGGTGGGGGCAGCAGAGAAAGTGGTGGGGGGGGAAGCGTGGAGTCAGCTACGGTAACGAAACCTCAGGGTATCCGGTGGTGCGGGCGAGAGGGTGTAGCCCGGGGTCTGGGGAGAGGGAAGAAGGGGGGGGAACAAGACTAACTAACAAAAAGCTAGGGAATCCCCTCTACTCTGTTCTAACCACCCGGACTGAGCCCAGTTCACAGGTGGGGAGATCAAGAGAGCAAGGGGTTGAAGTAGGGGACGACGATATTGTGGGCAGCACCTAGTGCCCCTCACTGTCGCCACACTCTGGGGGTAAGTGATTGGCTTAATGGACGAGATGGGTCAAGATTGGTACAAATAACTCCATTTGGTCGCCTCTCCAATATCCGAGAAACCCTTAGGGACATACCTAAATCCTGCCATATTACGGAGCATATTTTCATGGGGTGGGTGAAAGGTTCACTCTCCAAGATGTACTCCGTATGCCCTCGTAATACTTTGGTATAGGAGTAGGTTAGCAGTGGGGTGACATCAGCGATATGTGTGTGTGCCCTAAATACTTAGACCTTCCCTGAAAGCAGCAATCAATATAAACGTTATAACCGATATAAACAATATAAACCATATAAACACTTTGACTTTGAAACAGCACATAAACAGTGTAAACTCCCTTGGTGTTCATATCCACCTGTGAGGGTCCATAGAACTGCACTCACGTTAACTGGAGTATGGAACATAGAGGTCTAAATGCCTGTATCAGTAGAGGTATTTGTGTGTTACCGTACTGGCCGGATCCTCCCTGGCTGGCAGGCCTCCAAACCACCGTCCCCCGTCTCCGCCGCTCCGAGACGTCACCTTCCTGAAGGACGGTTCAGGCCCCCGCCCGCCAGTGAGGATCCTGTAACGACAAGACACGTAGAAATTATAAATTATAAACGGAGGAATGGGAGCCGAGTGACTCCACCATTGTCAGTTATCTATCTAAGAGCACATCACGGAGCTTGCTGGAGTAGTGCTCTAGCACCGCAACCGTCCGAGGCAAGGGTCCCAACATCCAACTAAGATAACAGGTATAACTCCGGGAAAACAGTCTCGGGCCATTCGGTACCGTGCCTAGGGATAAATGCAGCTGTGCGTGAA
>NW_017307805.1:47659-52690 GCF_000935625.1 Nanorana parkeri
CGTGAATTCAGCAGGGGGGGGGTTGTTCGCCAGCCAGGTCACAATCCGCCACTCCGTCCAGCCGGCGATCGGTATGAGAAGATGGGGTAGTGGGCCCTCTCCGGCGGCGTTCCTTCCCGCTGGTCCCGGGGCTTCTGGTGGGGTCTGGGTCCGATGGTGACCGCTCCCGTCTGCGGCTGGGCCTGTCGTTGGCAGCGTGCATCCTGAGGTCTTCATACCAATCTTGGACTTGGACGGCCGGGATATTCAGTTGCGAACAGAAGTCTCCCGCTTCTTCAGGTAGGCGTAAGGTAACGGTTCTGCCTCTGTGCAGTGCGGACAGGCAGAATGGGAACTTCCAGCGTTATGCAATGCCAAGTTTGCGCGAGTGGTCTAATAGCGGGCGTAGGGCTCTACGTTGTTGCAGGGTGATGTTGGACAGATCTTGGAACAGCTTCACCTCGGAGCCATCATACATGACCACCGCTTTGGCCCGGGCCCGTTGTAAAATTTCTTCCTTTAGCGGGAAGTTCTGTAGGCAGCAGATGATGTCCCTCGGAACGTCCTCCTGCAAGTTGCGGCGCCGCAGCGCCCTGTGCGCTCTCACAAAGTCTATGGGCGATTCAGGCGGGCGGTCTAATAAATCATTGAAGATGTCAGTTAGGGCCGTCTGGACAAAGTCAGGTAGGACCGTTTCTGGGACCCCCCGGACTCGGATATTGGCGCGCCGTCCCCTATTGTCGAGATCTTCCATATGGCGGCGCATGTCAATCAGCGAGCGGGTGGTGGTCTCCTGATGGGCCCTCAGAGAGTGGATGGCAGCGTCCCTCTCCGCTCCGGCCTGTTCCGCCGCTTGCATCCTGCGGCCTATGTCCCTAATGTCCTGTCTGAGTTCGGAGACCGCCGAGCTCAGGGCTTGTTTGATGTCCCCTGCGAGTAGCGTTAAATCTGACCTGGTCGGTAGTTGTTGGATGTAGGACGACATCGAGCCCATCTCCATGGAGGCCTGAGGCCCAGTGGCAGGCGGGTTAGTCGCGGTCAGCGCCATATTGGAAGACCTCGCTGACAGATTTTCCGGCCGCTGTGTGCGGAACATCTCGGGGAATTGACGGCTCAGTTGGGTCCCATCCGACCCAGGAGATCTAGACCTTCCATCCTGTCTGCCTATTTTCCCCATGGTAGTCGATAGCAGGAGATCGTAGCTTCGTTCGGGATATCAGGAGACGGAGCTCTGGAGTTAAGCGTCCATCTTCTTCCGTGCCAAACCACGCCCCCTCCTCTTGCTGTTTACATTTGAAATTGCCTAATGTATTTTATTTTCTATTCCCTAATTTTAGTAGTTAGAGGATGACATTGTGAAAATCTACCATGAATCTCTACATCATGAAAAAACACTGAATCTATATAGCTGTAGTTTCTTTAGTACCTCCTGCCAGAAGGGAGGGGTATGGAACATCCCTCAAGCCAAGCCTAACGCCTCACAAGCTTTGTACAGCAAAAAGAAACCTGGTATGGGGCAGAAAAGAGCCTAAGACAATAAGTGGATTATTTGAAATCCCTTTAAGATTATTATAGTTGTTAATGGAGGAATAGTTGAGGGGGACCCTTTACCCATATGAAAAGTAAGGGATTGCTATCTACTTGCCCTTTACATGGACATGTAAGTTGCACATAAACCCTGCCTGTTGGACACCAGAGAGGCTCAAAAGCCCTGTACACGTCAGCATTGGGCACAACTATAAAATCAGCCACACTGAAGAGTATGCTGGCTAGTATTAACATGGCTGGGAACTGCATGCCTACTATCCATGGGATTCCAGACTGTATCACTGGCATTCTGGACAACATTGAATCAGGATTGTGAACAGCACAACAAATATATCCATTCCAGTCCTCACTTAAATGTCATTTTAAAAAATCCATAGGGTGATCTACTGCTATTATTATTGCATTCATGTTTTTAGTTCAAGATTCAGTACTATTATAGTATATTGACCATTCCCAAAAATATTTTTGTTGTTCTTAGCCGTATTTCTTTATGCTGTGTGTCATTGTTCTTGGACCCTAAGGGCCTGTTTACACGACGTCCGTTTTGTGTGCTGACCGGCTCCGTACGCTGCTGCACTCAAAATGCATCCCAATGTATCCCTATGTGTTTTATGGGCTCCAGTTCTCACGTGCGCAGTCCGTTCAGCTTACGACAGAAAAAATACTGCATGTCACATTTTGTCAGGTCCGGAAACGGAACGGATACGCAAACGCGTCAAAAACGCGGCAAAAACTCACTGCGCTGCAGCTAACATACTAACAGCCCCACTCCAGCTGTTCCATCCAAAACGCGGCCAAAACGCAGCCAAAAACGCAATGCATCAGCAGCTCCACGTCTGCTGATCAGGACCTGATCAGGACCTGATCTCATGTGAACAGGCCCTAAAAGAATGTGCTTCTCCGCAGAACACAATAGGGTAAAGGGCAGTTATAATGATACGCTTCAGACACTCCGTGGACTGTAGCAAAGCTTAGCTATGTTTTTGCTACCATAATCTAAAGAACACTTGGAATCGTAGGCTGCCAGAACTATAAAGCAAAGTAGGAGATCTGAGATATGTCACCACAAGTTGTTCCAATAGTTTATTTAACATATAAGGTATAAAGCAAGACTTTAAAGTATCAGCCAATTTTTATATGGTGAATTAAAGTAGATGTATAAAGATTAATAAATGTCACCAGTACACCACCAGTATTGCAGTCCAAAGAGTTAATTTATTGGAATGTCATGTCACCAAAACTAGCGCCTACGGGGCCACGCAGGGTTCCCCCTTCAGGCTCAGCAATGACAAGGGTTCTGATGAGGGGGGAACCTGTGTGGCCCTGTAGGCGCTAGTTTTGGTGACATGACGTTCCAATAAATTAACTCTTTGGACGGCAATACTGGTGGTGTGCTGTTGACATTTATTCATCTTTATACTGTGTGGCGGCGCCATCCGCAGGTCACTACAAGCACCGCCCCCCCTTCATTCAACTTTGGGTTTTTCCGGTAAGGAGTGCGACAAGGTATCGTTTTGTTTGTCTTAAAGTAGATGTAAACCCTAACTGGATGATAAAATATATTGGTTTTACTTTTCTTACGTCCTTTTTACATCTCTACATGCACTTGCTCCAGTGGTAGTTGTATGTCATTGCTCTGGACTAGATTCCTGTTGGTGACAAAACATGCCTATTCAATGAGCATTATCATGGCCACTTATAGTCTCCACCAGAAGGGCATATTACAGGGTGGCAAACAGGGGAATAATCGTAAGAAAGGAAAGGAGTGCTGTCACCTTAAAACAGGAAGTACCTAAACAATGACTTTCATGGCAGGATCAACTGCTATGTATTATTTATAACTTCAGATTTAAAAGAAAATACTTTTTAATGACATTAACATGTAAAAGATTATATTAAAATTGTAGTGATTGCTTCTGCCACAGACATATGAACTTCTGTTCATTATCAGGTTATTTTTCAGCTCAGTAATATATTTTTTATGTAAATTGATTTCAAGTATTGACTTTAACGCTAATTGAATGCCTTCAGTTTTTTTCTTACAACCTTTTCCTGTGGTTATAATTCTCAAATAATTTCAGCATAGCTTCATGAACATTTCAAGTCTATGCACTTTATATAAACAGCGTCATGAAGCAAGTATAGAAATTGACACCATGTTGGTGCTGAAGCCCTCAATTGACCTTGCTGTGTTCCCTATTGACCTTACTCAAGTCCATAAATTTCCCCTTTCATTTTCTAACATATTATTTCACAGATATTTATCCGAGACATGGAAATGCAGCTGTACAAAATAATATACCACTCTCATTTTCTTTACCCTGGGGGTATTTTAACAATTGCGTGAGTTCATCAAAGATGCAATTAAATGTGCCAGAATTGGCCTCAGGGAATATGCCCCTTTCAGAATTACCAATATGCATATGCACACAGCACACCAAAAAAACCCTGGTGTCTTTGATCCCAAGTAACTCAAGAACATGACTGCCCCACTGCTAAGGGCATACTTCCTGGCTAGGTCTCCATGAATGGTGAAAAGTAATTCTGTAAAGAATGAAAGAATGTCCTATGTCTAAATATCAGCCTTTTATGGATTAATTTTCATTGTAATAAAAACTCTTCTGAACAGAAATGAATATGTAATCATAGTATGACCCATATTACAGCAGATGTTTTCCATAAATAATTTCTCAATTATTGCACAGGCACAGTCTAATTTAGAATTAATTAATACTGAACTCTATGTAGATATAAAAGACACAAATTATTGCAGCTCTGTCATTATTAATCCATCCTGAAATTTATTTTTTTAAATGCTAGAAATATAAGTACCCGAATTTAACCTAGTATCACAGTTTTGCATCCACTGTGTAGTATGCTAAAGAAGAAGCAGTACAAAGAGTCAATCAGTTCATGTGCTGAGAAATTGCATGCTGATAGGAAGGTGAAAGCAGAGTGCCAGAGAAATGAGCTCATTACTGCTGTGCTGCTTCTTTTTTCACAGGTTGAGGTGGGTCCCAGGCAGCATAGTCTCAGAGAAAGGATTTATATGATGCTGGATTTCAAACTGAGGACATCTGCTAGTGGAAAATAACTAGGTACTGTGGGGAGAGCTCCTGATTGAGTGAATACTGCAGCAAAACCTGCTTTTTTATAGTATATTTTAATGGGCTATTCATTTTATATTTTAGTTTTTACCAGAGTTCTGCTTTAACCCTTTCACTGCCACTGACATATCTCATACGTCGGTGGCAACAGGCCCCTTAAGGGCCGGTTCACCCCACAATGTCTGCGTTCCAGAGCGTTCGGCCTCTGGAACGCACTGGAACGCAAGCCGGCGGCTCCCTGTGTTCAGGGGCATGGCAGTACATTGAAGTCACGCCCCCCGCCTGTGTTCCAGTCCAGTGCGATCTGCAAAAATACTGTAAGCACTATTTTACCCTTTCACAGGTGCCTTTCACATTTCAGGTAGATGTCCTCTGTGTCCCCCCCCCCCCCCCCCCC
>NW_017307805.1:52796-102609 GCF_000935625.1 Nanorana parkeri
CCGCAATCTGAGGCAGATTCCCTACTGAAATGATGGCAGATAGCAAAGAAGCTATTGCTTCCCGTGCTATCTGCTAGTTTTTTTTTGTATTCTGACAGCTGCTGCCATCAGATTAAAAAAAAAGAAAACCCAGCATAGGAATGTATAGCTAGATTGCTATTGGCTATTTCAATTTGCAATAGCCAGTAGCAAGTTGGCTATTGCACCCGCCCTCTGCTGCTGTCAATTAGCGGAGGAGGACCTGATGGAGAACTTCAAATCTACCTCTGCTGATTGACAGCAGCAGTGGGCAGGTGCAATAGCTAGTCTGCTGTTGGCTATTGCAAATTGAAATAGCCAATAGAAGTCTAGCTATTCATTCCTATGCTGTTTTGTTTTTTTCTCTGACTGACGGCAGCCGGCGGCCCCGATGTCAGAAAAACAAAACAAAAGAGATAGCAGGGAAAGGTTTACTCTGCTAGATAAAATAGAGTAAACCTTTCCGTGAGAAAATATTTCTCTCCCGGGCGGCCTGGAGCCTCTATCTAATAGCAAAGCTTGAATCTGCATGAAGAGAATCAACCCAACCATCACAAGATCTGACTGGTTCTACTCTAACTACAGATGTAGATTTTTTAAAGTTGATTTCTCTATAGCTATGTGTAATACATACTCTCTAGACATATCAACAAAGGGCTTGAAAATAACTGTAGGTGGCACTATAGCTCAGAGTGTCCACTAGAGATAGAAGTGTCTAGTGACATCATCACCTTTTTACCTCTCCTTCTACCCAGAAAGGCTAACTGACAGCATGGTACTTTCCTGTGTGGTGGCTCTAGAATGTTTTGCAGAGTGATCAGTGTCATGTGACTGCATCATATGTTACCCTCTTGAGCCAATGTAGCAATCCTCCCAATGCAACAGAAAACACACAGCGGGATGACTGGGCCTGATTTACAACAATGATTTTAAGTAGCTTTGAAAATTTATTTTGATATGCAAACTTTTTGAATGCATATGCCAAGGATACATCTACCCTTATTATTTTAGTGTTTTGACTTCTGCTTTGATTTTACAGTTTAGAAGTAAAGGAAGCTAAAGTGTCACGAAAAGTTCTCTGTGCAGGAAAAAAGGGTCAATTTCAAGACACACAGGGTCATGTATACACCATTTAAAGGTCACGGCAGCCTTAAAGGAGGTTTTTCTTTCTGACAGGGAAAGTAGGAGAGTGAGAAAGTAAAATAGTAAAAAGATAGTGGATTAGAAACTAAACATTTGCATTAAAGTCTAAAATACAAACATGTTTAGAAATAGATGTTATGGTATTTTTATGGGTTTTTTTAAATGCTAATTAACAATATAATTGTCAAAGGTAACTGAAGTCTAGATGCCCAGATGAAATTTAGTGTTAGTATGCATTGGCTTATTTGGCTAAAACTCTATGATTCATTTCCCTAATTTTTATAATGTTTTGTAAGGACATATATGGCTTTTATTTGGTACACTGTATGAAAAAAATACCCCCCTTACCTTGCATTCGTCAGCTCTTAAACCGTCCTCTTTGTCTCTCCCCCACTCATTGGAAGTATCGAATTATACGATACATGTGTATAATATCTCTTCTCACGTGGGACCCTAATCCCCCCTCCTAGGAAACTCTGGGTTTCCTCCTGGGAACTCGGGCACTAGGTTCCTTAAGTGGCACCCTTTGCAACCTTCTCTGATTATGCAAGCAGTGACTGTCACTGGTCTTAAACCACTAACAGGACTCTGCCCTCTTGAAATACCCCGTTCAGGCAAATGGCTTGTGTACTTACAACTGAAGCACTTTTACATCTCATTTGCTAGCCTGGAATAATTATCAAGGGACCTAACACCCTTCATGGACCTCGTGTACAGAGTAAAGATCATTCTCTCTGATCACAACTTTATGCTATTTTACTGAGCCATGCCTTCTCAAAGTGCCCTTTTTTCACTAGGCAGTGGAAAGGGAATTGGGTCATCCGATTGCTGATGCTGTTTGCAATAAATCCTTGCTCTCGACTTTTAAAACAAGTATTGTGAGTTAGGCCCAAGTGAGAAATGTTAATACTATCTGACTAGATAGTACAGGTGTCCTTCCATGCTCCATAAAATGTTTCCCTTGGTATCATACCAGTGCTGGAGATGTAGAGTAGATGTCCACATTTAATGTTCTTGCCGCTGTACTTGTATACCCATTTTGGCATGCGCTTTTTACATTGTCTATCAGAATTACAGGCCTCTTTTGGACAGAAACCCCAGAAAAAGCTCTTGTTTATTTTTATGGGCTTTCTGTTGTAGCGAAGAAGGATCTTTTCCACTTTTTCGTCTTGGTGGGAAGAGCTTTGATCTCTAGACATTGGAGGTCTAGTCCAAATTTTGGGGAGTGGGTCATTCAGATGAATAACATAATGAGACTGGAGAAATTTATAGCCAACCTTCAGGACCATCACTAGAACCTTATTACAACATGGAGCATGTCTATCAACTTTTCTAATTCTTCCCAACTTTTATCCCCAGCTTGGCCAGACACTGAGGGATTACCTGGCTGCACTCCCTCCTTTCCTCTTTTTCCTTTCTACAGGATTTGTCAGGTCCCTACTTTCTCCCTAATCACGGCTGTGGGTTGTTGCTGCAAAAACAGATACTAACCCCGATCATTCATTCTTGGTTACCTGTTTATCATGTTCTTTTCAACATTTTACCTCAAATATTTTGATGCACCTTTGAATGGGGGAGCCTGCCTTCTCCTCCTGTGCTTTGATTTGTCTCTTGTAGTTTTTGTACAATGTATTATCCTAAAAACCTAATAAAGCTTATGATAAAAAATGTAGTTTTTTGTAATACTGTAATTTTTTTTCTGCTTGGGGAGCCAGCACCTGCACCTGGGTGTATCCAGACACGGAATCAGCAGCTAAGTATTTGGATTATTTGATAACCCTAGTGTAACATCCGAAAACAACAACCTTATTGGAAAAACTTAAGCTGGCCATGTAGCTTGCAATCTAATTGTACACTCTCCTTTACATTTACCAAAACTATATAATATGATGACCTACCTAAACAGTACATTAAATTAGTATACAATCAGGCAGGGCCCTGTAGTACAAATTGTAATGTGTTTACAGGATCCACCAGCAGTCAGACAAATATAAAATCACCTGACCCGATGGTTACACTGGCTCCTAATGCATCACGTGTGTGCAGCAACAGCATGGTGAAGGAGGGTAGAAAAGTGTGAGTTTTTTGTAGGTAAAGATAACTTTCACAGATATGGGTCAAAAATATCCAGTCCAGTGCTTGGAACATAAATCTCTTAATATTTTCCAAACATGTGACTAATTTGATTAATATTAGCTCATCTCTGGTGTATAGTTAGTTATCTAAGTAGTTAGTTACAACATAGTCATCTGTAATACTCATTTTTCTTGAGAAATGTGGCACTAATTTTCTGTCTAATTTTGAACATCAGCTCATCTTTTTATTTTTAATTGGCGCTTCAGGCTTGCTTGTCTTGGAAATTATTATAAGGTGTACTGTGTGAGAACTGTGATGTAAAAGCAAACAGCTAACATGGAGGAAGGTTGCAATATTAAGAACCAAGGTGAGAATAACTAGTTGATGATGCATTTTCAACACAACATATTCAGTGCGTTTGGTCAACATAACTGTGTGTATAACCTTTCAACTAAGTAAAAAACAACTGTGTGCCTAACCTTACAGGTACAAATAAGCTATTATGTAATTGCCAATGACATTTACGGCATTTTACACGACGATTTACAGCATCACAACCTAGGAGGTATGTATTAAACTTTATAAATCACTTATTTTTAACTTATTGTTTAGCTAAATGCTATCCTGGAAATGTTTGTTTTTCTTTATTTTGTTATATATTTCTCTTGAAAGGAAATTATGTAATGGCAAGAAAAAGGTGTTATTTATTACACATGGCCAGGAGGATCAGGAAAGTTACAATGTATAACTATTTTCAAAAAACTCCACTAGTTGCAGATAAAGGAGACTCTGTCTATTCAGGACAAAGTGACAGTGTCTGCCCACCCCCCCCTAGCAATGTATACTTACCTATCCACTCTCTCTCACCACCTTCCAGCAGTAGCCTACCAGCTCTGGTGTTGAATGGTCTTGGGGTTTACCCTGGTGGATGATGCCACTGCCCCCTCCCCATGTAAAAGTGTATGGGCCAGTGAAGTAGCTGCTCAGTACTAAGCACTGGGGAAGAACACATGCTCCCCCATGCCCATTAACTCCCTTCCATTAGAGCAGTGGAGTAAAAGGTTCTGCTAAACCGTGGAGGCAGTGAGAGCACAGATTGGCAAGCATAGCTTGCTGGAGAGCTAGAAGGCTATCAGCAGGCACTGTCACTTTCCCCTGTGTTGGCAAAATGACTATGCATGTTTAGCTTTAAGGCTTCAGGGTCCATGTTAATCTCATACTACATAGAGATTTAACCATCTACTAACAATCATATCATTAGCAGCACAGTATTTCATGATGCGTAGTGGGCTGCAAATTAACTAACTCTGTTTATATTTCTTAGTAAGAAAGAGATTAAAACTGCCTGTATGTTCAACCTCCAGCTAATGTCTATGGGCACTTATATACTATGGGGAAAGGGGGGTATTTATGAAAACTGGAGCAGACAAAACCTGGAGCAAATTTGCACTGCAGCCAATGGGCTTCTATCTCTCATTTTCAAATCTTACCTGAGCAAACTGAAGAAAGATGCTGATTGGTTGCCATGGGCAACTGCTCCATATTCTGTTTGCTCCAGCTTTGATAAATCCCCCCCTGTGTCTTTTAGTATGGATTTCTCTACTTCTGTTTCATGTGTTATAATACACTCTGCCATATGTATACATACAGTTACTTGACTGTCACTATTGTTTCCTCCAGTTCTAGCTGAAAGTCTACTCATGATACTGTTATAGATGACTAGGCATGTATTCTTTCACTGCATATTGCCAAAAGTCTGAATATTACCTTCCCACTGTACTCGCATATACAGTGCTCCAAGTTAACACTAGATAGCATAAGGATAAACTAGGGAATCATTATTACTCTTGGACTACTGTGGGATCTATGAATTTGGAGTCTACTACATTTAGGCACATAATTGTATGAACAAATTCAGCCTATGGGGTATTTGCTATCCTTGTTTACCCTGCATGGGGTAATAAAACCCCATGCAGGGTAAACAAGGAATGTTTGTTATTCTGGGTATTCTGCTATTAATGGTAGTTATTCTGCTCACATGCTGCAGTGTCCGTCCCACAGATTATTAGCGTAGTTTTAGTTACTTTACAGTGTTTGTTTCCTAGAATTTGGCTGAGCTTTTACTATCTGTTCTCAATATTTATTATCTTGAGGCATATCAGTGTTTTCCCAAATACGAAAGATAAATAATGTAATGCCTGTCTCCGGGTAATAAAAAAAAAAAAACTCCCCTTGCAATTGGCTACCTCCACACTGCAAGGGTTAACTGCTTGCTTATGTTTAGGAAATTGTGTAAAAGAAGCTTTACTTACCTCATACCCGCTCTTCGCTTACCTATCTATCATCCTCTCCAGCTTGTGTACTGCATCTTGGTGTCCTCACATATGATGCAGGGCTATGGACCCTGCATTGTACATGAAGATGTTGACAAGCCTCTGACCACTGGAGCGGAGGGGGGAAGAGGCTGCGGGCATCTGCCCTGCAGCCTGCAGGAGCAGGGACCAGGTTAGTAAAATTCCTTTGCAGAGGTCATTCTAGATAGGTGATCATGTGAGTGAGTCTTTTAGTTGATATTGCTCCATGTTTATTAAGAAAAGTTTTGTCTCATGCAGCTTTTAATGGGGAACTTGCCAAGCAACATTTTCTAATGAATGTGCATAATCATGGGGAAAAAACTATTGTACAAGGCTCTGATCAGTCATAATAGAACAAGCAGGAGACATCACATACATTACATTTATGTCACATTTACTACTACGGTATGAAAATCCCACACAACTTTTTTTTAAACATTTTTTATGTGACTTATGCAATGATTATCTTATGTGCAACACAGTAAAAAATCATTCAATTTCTGTGGGACAAATAAAAGAAACCTTAGCTGTTTGTAGAGATTTTACATCATGTTGGACAACCTCTACCACTGATTACATGCTCATCCAGTGCTCACATTTGTTCATTGCCTGGATTATTATAATTTTATCACCAGTGCTTTAAAGGTCCAATAGATAACATTATTTACGCATTTAACATAGCATAAAAATTCAGCAAACAAATCCAAATCCACTTTATCAGACCTTTGCGGGTCTCTCTATCAAGGTGTAGTGTGTCTATACACTATTAAGCTATATTAAATGCAAAATTAAAATAATCAAATGGAATTTGGAGTGCTGGTAATACAATTGTAGGGTCTTCATTGGTGAATTGTGCCATCCGCCTTGTCAGTTCAACACCCTTCATTTAAAGCACAAAAAGCTTATAAAGGGGAATCTATATTTTGACATTGCATGTAGCAGTTGCACCACTTGTGACAATTTTTCAATGCATGGATGGCCTCATTTATTTAAAAATATATACAGTATGTTCCCTGCTGTTTCCTAGCTATATTATTCCAGACAGCTATGATTATAGCAATAATACCTGAACACTATGGAAAATACCCACTGAAGACACAAAAAGATCTCATGCTTTGCATATTCTTGTTTTATGAATGTATGATATTTAAGAAATTGAAGTTATGCTTCATTTATTGTATTCGTTCCTTGTGAATGAGAGTACAGGGGTGATTACTGTTAAATGTTCTATCTGCCTTAGCAATCAAGACAATGCTTCCAGATTATCATTCTAAACTACATGCATGTGCCAGAATGATTTTATATCTCCATCATAGGGGCAATTTACAAGGCTGCAGTGTAAATATAAAATAGCAGAAACATTTTAAAGTGTCACATAAACAGTGTTGCATAAGTGTGAGATTCATTGTGGTGTGTGATTATTATTCATCCTAGGTATGAGAGTTTACTAACACACACCATCTCACCCTGGAAAACATACAGAGCTGTGAAACTTAAGGGTGAGGAGGAAAAAAAATAAACTAAAAAAGATAAATAGAATGTATGAGCATTTTTCCCTTGCCTATCATTATGCATTCTAAAATAAATGACTGACATAACTGTGTGGGCCTATCCTCTAAATATACAGACAGATGTCTCCAGTAGATAAGTGCTTCTTACAAAACATCTTCTCAAAAACAAGTTTTATAATATTAACCATTTTTTAAAGGAAAATAAACCCACAAATTTAAACGTTCTTTGGTCAAATAAAACTCTGTACAGTTGTGGATAATACATAACATTATAATCATAATAAACACAGAAATACAGTGCTATCATTCATCTAGGTGCAACCAGAAACAAGATTTAGTGCCCATTCACACTGGTCCAATGCTTTAATCACACGGTTCCATGCGATTAACGCACCGTACTGTGCAATGCACCTGCCATTAACATTGCAATGCGATTGATCGTGCTGCAATGCATGGTACAGTAATACTGTGCATGGCGATTTAAAAACATTGCGGGAGGAGTTGCGTTTGGAGTGTCATTCAAATGAATGGCAATGCAACTCGCCTCCTACACTGTTAACACAAGGTAGGTGCATTGCGTGGTATAGTGCCTTAATCGCACAAAACTGGACTAAATCGGACCAGTGTGAATGGGCCCTAAAATGTAAGTATGTGAAACAGCGAAATACACAGAAGAAATACAATTAATATCTTAACCTGGATTTTTTTTTAAAGTCTGTTGTGTGAGTTTTTTAATCCAAACACCCCTGTCAGACACTATACAAAGTCAATACAATTTAAATTGTAAGCAATACAGCTTAGTTAAGGTTATGATTGGATGTTATAGGAGCAGCCACTCACTGATAACATCAACTTTATACTCTCCCCTCCGACCAGCAAGCTTAATTTTTTTTAGATTGATTGCACTGTGCAATGTAATAAAGCCTTCTGACTCACATAGCTTCTACTTGTGCTCACAGTTTAAATGCTTATCTGTAAGAGGTTACAAGTGGCATGTGCATAGACTGATCAAGGTTTTATTTAAAAATACACATTTTTGTTTAATGAATACATACAAGGATTAAATGGTGGTCTTTTATATCTTTCCACATTTACACTCTAAACCTCACTTTTTGTTAGGTGTAATGCATCTTTAACCACTTGCCGTCCGCCCGTTGTAAAAAAACGGACGGACGGCACTGCAGCATTGGCAGGTTGACGTCTCCAGACGGCATTTTTTTTCTGCTCGCGCGCGCCCCCTAGCGGGCACGCACGGGCAGAAAAGACCCGACCAATGCAAACACCCGTTACCGGGTGTTTCACATATAGACGATCGGCGGCTCCATAGCGCGCCGATCGTCTATATGTGCTCGTTTTTTTGCCCCCCCCCCGACCCTCACCTTCAATCCTGGGATCCGCTGCCCCATCTGCGGCCCGGGACCGGCTCGGAGGGCATAATGTCAAAATGTGCTAAACCTATTTTAAATGCGGATTTAATCACCTACAATAGATACTTCTCCTCGATGTTTAAAAGTTTTAGTTTCCTGCAGAATCAGCTGGTCCCCTGAGCACTGGCCCTGATATCTTGTTTTAGGGTGGCTCCTTTCCATTCCCTGTGTGTCTCCACAAACACACACAGACTAAGACTAGCACAGCAAGGGCAAGCCATTTCCCTGCGCACTGCTCCTCCCTGCTCCCTCTCCCTTCTTCTAGCTAGTAGATGGACAGCTGCTGAAGACTGCTCGGTCACTGATCGTGTACTTGAGAGGAAGTTCCGAGAAGTGGAGCTGAGAGAGTTGGGGTTAGCTCTTTGGAAACATGATGACTGTTTGGGCAAAAATGTAAAGACATCCTTTGATGGGCAAAGTATATTTGTTTAATCTGGATTCATTATGGAAAAAAAGTCTGAGAGTTTAAAACTACTTTAAATGCCCAAATTCCCCTCCCAATTCAGTGTCCCATAGGATGCTCTGGCAACTATTGAGCATAGATATTTACATCTATCCCAGGGATTGTTAATGAGGACATGTGACTGTTGAAAGAACATGGAAGAGAAAAAGGCAGCACTGAACTGAACAGGGCATAAACTGCTTTAGTCCGTCATGTGAATTGTAAGGTCAACATCTACCATGTAGAAATGTCATACATAAGCATGAAAAGGTCTTCTAACTGATAAAGACATATTTTGCTTACTGTGGATAAAAATGTTGTGCTAGCTGGTCTCACACTACCTTGGATTATTAAAAAGCAGAACGTATCTTAAACTTAAAATTCTTGAGAGAGCTTTTAAATGAACTTTACAGAGTCGGCATGAGCAGGCTTCTTACATTTTAGCAATTTATGGCAAAAGTCATTAGAAATTAGTAAATCGGGTTGACCTGATTCCAAGATTGACCTGATTCCAAGATCATATTCGTCAGTAAATCTTGATCTACCTACAGTATCAGTGATATGCCTTTTTTTATTTCTTGTTAATTTTGGCTGCAATGTGAAAATGCCACAGTGGGGCTATTTATTGAGCCTGGGATAGTTTGGGTTCTTTTTTGTTTTGGGTGTTATATAGCCAGCTTCTCCCTGCTCAAAGCTCTGATCTTCCAGTATCTACTTCTATTAGCCCACAGGACAAAATCTCTACCATAAAAGGGTCAGCAGGTTGTATTTGCCTCTCAGGGCAAAGGCTCCCAGTCCCCCTCGATAATGACCTAGGTTAAAGGAAATTAGCTGCCTGGCGGCTCTGACCATAGGTTTTGAGTCTCTAACCTGGAACAGACATGCAGCTAGATGAAGCTCAGAAGTCCTGATTTAAAGTTTACTAGTTCAATGTCAGAAGATTTTCCTATAAGTGAACATGGAATCCTTTTGGGAAAGAAAAAACATTTCCAGAGGTACATTGGATTGCCAGGTAAACAGATGTGTCATTGCCCCATAGCTAGTATCTAGAAGATGAATAATAGCTGCTTATGTGAGAACTTTCTCAGACACTTATTTAGCATGGTGTCAAATGTTTTTACTCAAACAAGATATCTGTGAGAATATATTTAATGAAAGCTTATGTAAATCCTAAGAATGAACACTTATTTGGTCCCCTTTAGTCTATTCAATATACATTTGAATGCATTTTGCTATAGGTATCTGTTTGGGAAGTGCAGACAATACCTGCTGATTCTGCAAGAAATCTTGTAAACTGATAGATTTCTGTTCTCTCTGCCTGTGCTGACTGTTTTCATTTACATTGTTCCAAGCTATCTATGAGGACAACTGTACTCCTGCCCTCTATGTTATGGAAAAGGGAAGATGGGAATGTTTTTGTAGTCCTATCCTAGGGTAATTACCATGGCTTCTCCATAGGTACAGTACAGTGTGTGAGCATTGTCACTTTTATACTAGAACTGTATTACTGGGAGGGTCATCAGAAAAAAGAATGAAAAATGAAAACTAATGCACCACCACATCAAAAGGGTGGCAAGATGAATTATATCAATTTTTTGTTCTTGTGTTTAGATACACTTTACAATAAGAACGAGTAAATCTGCCCGGTTCGATTTGTGACCAGTTCCATAAAACATGCTCAGAATTCAGAAAATCCTAACTTTTTCCCGAAGCTTATTGAAGTCTATGAAATGTAAATCTTTAACCACTTCCCATCCGGCCATTGTAATTCATAGATCTCTGCTTCATCAGCTTCTTTGGTGGTCCCTAGGTGACAGTAGGGGTCTAATAGTCCCCTGATGTCTCCATAAAGAGAACCTGTTACTGTATATTTGCTATCACATAGGGTGCTTCTTAGTCCCCTAAGTGATAGCTATAAGGTTAAGTGTAAAGTAAAAAAAAAGTTTAAAAAAATTAAAGTCACACAAAAAAAATAAAATGTAAAGTCCCCTGCCCCCCCATGTACACACATATACAAATTAAAACATGCTTTGGGTGCGTCTACATGTGAAAACAACGATTGCGCCCATTGTGCCGCACATGTTACATATCACTACGAACATCGGAGCATGAACAATAAATATAGGACCATTAATAACTGATAACACTAATTTGATGAGCAGTAAAACCTTTTAATGCGTTGCCTGTGACAAATTTTCAATATGTTCATTTTTTTGCGATTTTGCGGGGGCGCACACAATTTTAAGGCTTGACATATTTGGTTTCTATTTACCCGACATGACCTCATCTTTTATATTTTATCCAAAAATTGGGTAATAATAAATGTTTCATAACATAACGTAGGAAAAACATTTTTTTCAAGATGTTCTGTACTTTTTTTGTTGTATAGTAAAAAATAAAAACCCCAGTGGTGATTTAATACCACCAAAAGAAAGCTCTATGTGTCCTTAGAAAATGATATAAAATGTATTTAATTGCAGTGTTGCATAACTGAATAAATGTCATTAACGCAGCACTGAATACTGAAAAATGGCCTGGACAGGGAGTTTACCATGCCAAACACTGCTATGATCTTTATTAGGGATGCACCGATACTAGTATCGGTATTGGTGCTGATACCGAGTATTTGGGCGAGTACTCGTACTCGCCCAAATGCTCCGATACCTTCCCCGATACTGGAACCTCCGGTCAGAGTGAACATGGAGCCAGGAAGCTGACTCCATGCTGTTTGGCTGGCTGGATGCTGATTGCCCAGGAAGCCGGCTTCCCAGCCAATCAGTGTCAAGGCTGGCCAAACAGATCTGACAATATGGTGACACAACCCCCACCCTGCAGGCACCTCATTCCCTCCACATAGATCCTTAGCAGCAGTCATTACCGTACCAGTCCCTCTGCCAGCTGGGCAGACACTGCTCTCCAAGCTCTCCCGGATCTGCCCACGTCTCCTGTGTGTACAACGCCCACGTGATCGGCCCTCAGCCTGCTACTGCGCATGCACAGGATTTCTGAATGAGAGCCCTGGGCAGCCTGCACATGCGCAGTAGCAGGCTGAGGGCCGATCACATGGGTGCTGTTTAAAGGGGAGTTATCTGAGGCTGATATTAGGTCTGAAGGGTAGCTTGTTGAAGGGAAGCTGGTCCAAGGACTGAATGGGTCTTTTGTGGAAGGGAGGAGCTGATCTGAGGTCTGAAGGGGTAATTTATGGTAGGAGGGCTCATACCTGGGGTCTGTATGGTAGTGTATGACATACGCAGGGGCGTAGATAAGGGGGGGATAGGGGGGTCCAAACCCCCCCCAGAGGGTCCTGGCAGTGGTGTAGTGAGAGGGAGCATAGGGGGGAATGTGCTCCCGAGCTGCCGTCTGAAGAACATCCACAGATAGGCTTGGCCATCTAAAGGGATGCCGGGGATGTCCTGTTTGATAAAACATCGGTGGCGGCTGGACTCGTGGAGAGCTGTTCACTGACAACGATATTTCATCAAACAGGACATCCCCTGAATCCTTCAGACGTGCATATGCCTGCCTGGCCCTGGATTATTTGTACAAGCCTCAGTGCGGGCTCTGCAGGGGACAGGGTGCCCTACCAAGATCAGAAGGCTGCATAGAGACAGACCAGGTAATCAGGTACTATAATGTACTATTGCTGGGATTTGTAGTCCTCTGTAGCTGGCGTTATTCTGAATTGTGCTGTATAATTTATTATTGCTGGGATTTGTAGTCCTCTATAGCTGGTGGTATTCTGCAGTGTGCTGTATAAGGATTATACTGCACAATACAGAATACCAGCAGCTATATAGGAATACAACAAATGCCAGCAATAGTACATTATGCAATAATGTACAACTGAACCCCCCCCCAGCAAAAAAAATTATCTACGGCCCTGGACATACGTTACACAGTCCTTATTACTGTACTTTGTAAGCTGTGCTGTACATTGCATACTCCTGGATGGTCATTGCCAAGAAGCCGCTAGGGGCCTTAATTATGCTCTTCTTTAAGGTAAACTCAGACAGAAAGCGTATGTAATGGGAGAGTTTTTGGGCTTGTGTCAATGGTATCAGTTTTACATCAGTTTGAGATGCTTCTGAGATCATTTATAATTCATTAGCATGTGCAATTGTCCTGCAGTTGACCCGCTTCCGACCTGCTATTCAAAGGCTTCAAGGAAATTTTGCATTCCCATAGACTTGTATAGAAATTTAAAACCTATTTGCAGTGAACAATAGACTGTCAAATGGCCCCTGAAATAATTCTGGCCTCTCTGGGCTAGGGAGAATACTGCTGATGGTCATGGTCATATTTTGACAGTAACACTGATAAGAGGGAGTAGCTCTTCACTTGTATTAGGCAATGTCTTAAGGTCTTAGACATGAGAGAACTATGTGAGAAAAAAGGTAATAGAGAACATGAATACTTGTAGCTTGTCTAACTCAAAGAAAGTCATGACTGACTGTTGTTTTCTGTGAGCTGAGGGCAATAAAGAAATGCCATTTGAAAGATGACACCCCAGGACTGTACTACCAAACATCAGTGCTCAGGCTCAGTGGTGTATTCAGGCTATGGCACATACGGCACATGCCCTAGGGGGGCACCGCCTGTAACAGCAGAGAGAGCTGACTGCCACTGTCATTATTCAACCCCCTTCGCCTTCTAGTAATTATCCACCAGCAGCCAGGGGGTTGAATGCTGGCACGCAAAGCCTGCAACAACATAGGGTACACCCAGCAGATCCTGAGCAACCTAGTGGGGAGAAGAAAAGAAGGAAGTAGGAAGAGGGAGCCAGGGAGAGGAGCTTTATCGCTGCCAACTTTTCTACCTGCATAACAGCCAGGGCACCGGAGGCTTGCAGGCAGCTTTCGCGTGGGTGGTGTCGGCTCTCAGCCCTGTTGGCACTGTGGCAGGAGCTGCTGGTGTCCAGCATGGTCTGGGCGGCGGCAGTGTCGGCTCTGCCAGGCAGGGTGCTGAATAGAGCGCTGGTGCACAGACCATGTATCCTGCTGGCCAGCCTGCTGTTCACAGCGGTAGTGGTGCTACTGGCAGCTGCCCTGCTCAGAGGGTGTGTGGTAGTGGGAGTCAGCCTCAGTAAGTTCAAGGTATAAGTCCTTCTCCACTGCCCTGTGCAGCAAGTGAGGGGACAATCTAGCTTAACATACACTGGTAGAATGTTGTTCTTGCCATCATTGAGTCAACTGATTTAATTTGAAATCCCATTCACACTATACGTGAATGTGCAATTTGGGATTCCTAGGTTCCTGCCGCAGCAATCTCAGATATGCCATTTAGAAGCAGCTGCTGTCACCTGTTCAAGTTAATCTGTAAGCATCTGTAAGTGGCAGATGCATGTAATTGTATGTGATACAAATACATGTAGTTTAGAATAGATGATGCATTGATCGTGCATCCAGGGATAGTGATCTATCCCAAACTGCATGTAATCATAGTGATGTGTAACGGTATCAGCCAAATGATCAGACAAGTGGTAATGTGCAATTTGTTATTTACTGAATAAACGGAAGTTGAATATAAATTGCACTGGGCAAAACATATAAACCATGTTTAAGCCTTTAAACATACAACTCAATACAGTGAAAATAAACATGAGGATATGGAACAATTGTTAAACTGTCCACTAGATGGCAGCACGCTTTATCAGCTCTGGTAAAAGCTCAATAAAGGATTAAGGGAGAATTATGGGGTGAGTAAAAAACACTCATCCACCTAATTCAAGCCAACCTGCAACAGAAGCTGTCAATAGAGGTCTGCTCTATTGATTGGGAAGTCAGCAAAAACACACCATAGTCACTGACTTCCTAATCCTCTCCCGTCAGAGAGCGGTGATTGCCAGTCACCGCTCCCCACAGGGATTCCCCCTCCTCTCCCCGATTCTCCAGCGATGACTGGAGGAACAGACAAGGGAGGGGGTGGGCACAGCTGGCTCTGCCTCTGGAGAGGCCGAACCAGCTGTCAATCAGCCAGCGGGGTGGATCTCGACAGTGTTGTCGGGATCGGTCCCAGCCACGTCGCTCTCAGCATGTTGCGGGCAATAGCCTGCTATATACTGAGTTATGGGTCATCGGAGGACACAGTATATGTTCTCCCATGACCCTGAGGAAAACTATGGGCACTCTCACTGGAGAGCAGGTTGAGAGATGAGGTGCTTTGCTGCTCAAACAGGCTTCACACTGACACTGCTGCAGATGCCTTCAGTCAGGAGGTTCTAGTGGCTGAAGATAGGGCCACCCCTCTGTGCATACAGTATCCCAAATTGACTGTAACAAAGTCTACTCCAGTGACTGGGGCTTGAACAGAAGCTGTGTGCTCTTGTGCTCACCACTGGTGGCCCAAACACCAGACTTAGCAGGGGAGGACCCAGCACCTGGTGACAGCTCAGGGGATGCTGGGAGTGCAGGGAATCGTGGGAGCCCAGAGGATTGTGGGAAAGTGAGTTAAGGAGACCCCCTCCTGTCACTGAGTAAAGGGGCACTTTACGCTACAGTATCACATACATGCGGAGTGCCGCTTACAGATGCGGCTGCTGTCACCCAGTCATTAACATGAAAGGATGACAGCGGCTGCTTCTAAACAACATATTTGTAATTCCTGCTGCAGGAATTTGTAGGTTTCTGCTGCAGGAATCCCAAAATGCAAAGTGTGAATGAGGCCTAAAACAGCTACTTGAATGGAATCCCAGAAGTATAAAACAGGGTATATACAATGTTGGATTTTCTTCCATCAGTTCATGGGCTGAAGGAAAGAAATCTAATAGATTCTTACATCCAGGCTAAATAGCTGGATGGAGGAATCTCCTGGGCAGCTGTAGTATTTTGACATACATCACAGCCGGCTGTAAAAAATAGTTAAAGAGTACCTGCACCTGATTGGATATAGGCTTGTTTGGCTGACAAATTGCCACCCAGATTTTCCAATTAAAGGATGAGGGTGGGAGCCGGCAGACAGGGCTACCCACTGAGCGAACTTCAGCCGGTTCATCAAAAATCTTCCGAATTCTCTCTGTGTATACCCAGCTTTAAACAGAGTTGTTCTATGCCCAACACATGTGCATTACAATATGTATAATTTTTACCAATCAAAATTACATTCTAAATTCCCATTAGAATTTCCTTGATTCAGATAAGAAACAAGAAACATTTTCCATTTTGCTCCTTCCATTTTCCTCATCACTTCAATAGAAAACGAACGATGATTAGACTCCCCTATCCATTAGAAAGTGCTGTCAGCACCGATAAAACTCACAAGCTGGAGGCTTTGTTTACACCTACTGTATAATGGAGCACACAGGCCATACGCTGAGAACTGGTGGGTAGCATATTGGGCACCAGAAGAGAGCAAGCCTTAGTGTGGTGAGTGCACACATTAATGGAAAGGGACCTGTTAGCTGGGAGAGAATTGCTCATAATCAGAGGCACGGTGTTGATTTTTCTCTTGGGAACTTTAATGACAAAAGTTAGTTATTCGGCCTTATCAAAAGTGGAGCACTGATGAATTGATGCTTTTTATGATAATGAGAACATCTGTTTAATAGAAATTATTTGCACTTGTGTTACCTCCCCTCACTTTTTTTGTTACTACACAACTAGATCACAATGGCATTCAGAGTGCCAAGATCCAGTGTTCAGTAGTAACAAATCACAAAGATTACCGAAATAGCGAATGCAACATAAATGCCATTTCAGCAAAAAAAGCTAATTAATTAAGTTCGCATGTTCTATTTATGATAACATAGGTTTTTAGACTACAGTTTCCCTTTAGTAGAACTAATAAAACCACATATACAACACAGTCTGTGTACCTAGGTGACATTGCCAACTTCTTCACAGAGTAGGAGTCCCATCTGCCCAAGAATCATTCAAGCAATGCTATGGCCATTTTAACCACAACTGAGATTGTTCAGTAGCCATTGATGTGTATTTCTCCATTAATTGACCTTCTGACCTGCATTTCACCTGCTTCAAACTGCTTTTCCATTCCAACAGAAATCGAAAACAAAAAAAAAGTATGGAGAGACAAACAGCTCTGAAGCAAACAAAATCCTGTTTACACTGGCCTTGAACTACCAAAAGGCTGTCAACACCGGCCCTTAGACTTCCTAAGGAAAGGTTTCACTGTAAACCCTGATAAGTGTGTGATAGGGATGGAGGAAGTTAAGTATCTTGGTTTAATTAGGTGTAGAAGTCTGGTCAACCTCAAATAAAACAGAGGCCATCCGAGGTTGGCCCTGTCCTCTTGCAAAGGAACATGTTTGAGCATTTCTAGGCATAGTCGGTTACCAAAGATGACTTGTACCAAACTTTGCACCTTGCCTGCATCTTTAACAGATTTGACCAGGGGCCACAGTCAGTCATGGTGCAATGGAATGGTGACACCTGGAATACCCTTCCTAGAGCTCAAGTCTGCGTTGTGCCAGCACCCTGTTCTAGTAGCTTCAGTGAGTTTGTGGTGCAGACTGATGCCTCCAATGTAGGTCAAAAAGCCATTGTGTCGCAGGTAATAGGTGTAGAAGAACATGCATTTGGTTTTCTCAGTTTGGGAACTTACTCCTTCTAAAAGAAAATATGCCATAATGAAGCAAGTGTGGCTGACCATTAAGTGGGCCCTGAACTCTGTGACACTACTTCCTTAGCCATCATATCATTGCTTTGTATATTAATAACCTGAGTTGTTAAGTAACTCTTCTTGCTAAGCCTGGGATTCATAGAAGCGAGATACCTTAAATAATAGGGAGGTAGAGGCAGGGGTGTCCCTAGGAAGAAGGTGTGCTGGTGGTGCATGACGGGATCAAGGTGGGGGTGATGTTTCTGGTGGTGCACAATGAGACCGGGGTGGAGCATTGGTGCTGTGGGTGCACAACGAGACCAGGGGAGGGGGATGGGGGGTTGCTGGTGGTACATGACGAGACGAATGGTAGGTGGGTGGGGGATGTGTAATAGTATGCTGGTAGTGCATGGGGTGTTGTTACCTATGGCATCCCGCCCAGCTCACTGATGTCACTGGATGCCACGAGCTGAGCAGGACACCGGCCACAGCGTCACAGGTTGATAAGAGCTCTTAGCAACCTGGGGCGCTCTAGCAGGAAAGGGGGCGGCAGGCACAGGTTCTTTTTTGTTTAATCCATTATATATGTGTAAAGAATGGTTTGATATAGGGATGTTCAGAGACCAGTTCAGATACCAGTCCCGATACTTGACATTTTCACGAGAACTACCAGGGTTGCAACGGTTGCAGCTGGGACTCCACCAATGTCCTGAAATCATTAGTCTGTATTGTTTTAGAAAAACAATGACAATAAAGTAGGGATGCACCGATATATCGGCCGCCAAAACATATCGGCCGAAAATTGCAATTTTGGCATAATGCCAAAAGTGCCATTTTCCTGTCAATACATTGGCGCATCCCAGGTTTCTTCCATCCCCCCCCCGCTGGGCGCTGCTCTGTGTCCCAGCGGGGAGGAGAGAAAGTGTGAAAGCCTGCCGAGCGCTGCTGGAGGAGAGTGCTGTGAGCGGCCGGCGTCTCTCCTCCCACACCGCTCAGCCTTCTGTCACAGTCCGGCAGAGCGGTGTGTGGGCGGAGACAGGCCGCACTGTCACAGTAGGCTGAGCTCTCCTTCCTACACCGCTCGATCAGCCTCCTGTGACAGCGTGTGTCAGAGAGGAGAGCGGGTACAAACACTCAGCGATCAGTGATCGCTGAGTGTTTGTAGATAATTGCGGACATGGTATGGTTACTATATCCTCAATTATGAATGAATGGGAGTGATCTACATCACCTCCTGTTCATTCATAATTGTGGTTATAGGAATCATACTAAAGTTTATAAAAAATAAATACAAATTAAATATTTAAAAAAATTAAAATAAAAAACATTTCCGGTTTCGGTTTTGGCCTGAAAATGTTTTTATTTTGGTTTTGTTTCAGTTTTAAAATTTCCATTTCAGTGCACCTCTACAATAATCACATGTCACATGACAATAAACAAAAATTCACAATCTGTGAGTATTTGGACATGTATCAGTACTTGAACTTGAAAAAATTGTATCGGTGCATCACTTATATATATTTATATCAAAAAATCATACACTACAACACGGATGCACAAATCCCAGGAGCTCCGTAAAAATGACAGCTGTCTCCTAACGTTTGAGTTTTTCTCTAGTCTAGTCTTGGTGCTGGAAAAGTATCTGCACATGTACTTGTACCAAGTACCTTACTTGGTATCTGAACATCCCTAGTCTGATACATATGTTTAGTCTTGTCTGTTGGAGTTGGATAGGTATGAGTGATAACAAGCTGTGTATATGTTAGAGCCAGCGAGCATCATCAATTCATACATCTATGTGTTGTTATATATGTTTTTATTTATGTGTGAATAAAGAAGATATATGTTTTACACTACCTAATGTGTGCGCTCATCGGGATACCTGAAAAGTCCGTCACTATCTTTTGTGTTGTTGCGTCTAAAAAAAATGATAGTAAAAAGTACCAAAGATCCACAATTAGTACCGTACCGATACAACAGGAAATATGTCCATAGAGACTCAATCAGGACTGTACTGACAGTATTGTTCAGACATAACCAGGAATGTGTTGGCAGAGACATAATCTGTATTGTATAGACATTACCAGAAACATCTCTGCAGAAGTGCAGTCAGGAATATTTCTGTAGAGAACACTCAAATGCTTCTACAGTTTGGCTTTCTTGCCGGACAAAATGCAGACTCTAGCTAGCCATTCAGGAAGCAGTGACAGTGCTGTGCTGATTTGATTATCAAGTGGGCAATGTCATAGGAGCAAGTGAGTGGTCTCTACTTATCCTGTTGCTGGTAAGATACCATAAGCAACAGGATCGATAGAAGCTGATTGGTTGCAGTGCAAATCTGCTCCAAATTTTGTCTGCTCCAGTTTTGATAAATTCCCCCCTGTGTATAGAACGTGATGGCTCACAGGACCTTAGAACGCTGGGGCGAAGGGGGAGCATGACTAAAGAAACCGGTCTAAGAGCAAGCCGGGATCGCGGTTCGGGTGAGCATAACTTTTTTTGTAGCCCCCTAGACAAAACGAGCACTTAACCCTTACAATGCGGGGGTAGCCCCACTGCAGAAAGTTCAGTTTTTTATTTGCCCCGAGTCGTGCTTTAGCATCTTGAGGCGTGTGTAATCCAATAATTTTAGCTCTGTAATATTGGTCATCATCCTCATCATACTCTGCGACATACTAGCTGTCATATTGCAAAATTAGAAAGATGGTCCGGGGACGGTTTCCTCAATCCAGGGACTGTCCCCGGAAATCGGGAAGAATGGTCACCCTACAATATATGCTTTCATAATTTGTTTGCAAGAACCCCACATTCATGAGCTTTATATACAAAGTGCATTACAGGGTTCAACTAAAAGTTTACACAGACATGTTCATATGCAAAGATTTCATCAAAGCAGTGAAGCCTGGTCTTAAAGTGAACCGGTGCTTTGCCGATCGTCTTCTGGATTTCTCTGACACACGCAGTGCCTCAAAGTTCTCTGCAACACTGCTCATCAGTGCATCCAGGAATCAGGTGAGTATAAAACATTTTTATTTTTTTTTATGTTCCCGGGGACATTTCCAGGGACATCATTATAAAAAAAAAAAAATGTCCCCTGGATTTCACTTTAAAAATCTGGTCACCTTAATATATTGTAATATTGTATATTGTAATATTGAATGTGCAGTAATTTTCTTCAAATCTCAGTGAAAATTGTTTCTTGATAGGAAAGGCCCCCGTCAAACACTTGTTGCCTGCTATGTGAAGCAAGCCATAGTAAATCAGCCTTTACATGCACAATGCTTTGGTGTATAATTAGCACAGCATGCAGTGATTATATGACTATGGAGATGTATAAATTATCTATATTTCTTAATAATCTGAATTTGTAACATGTTGTGTATGTACGATATACATCCCTCTGTTTGGCATATGCAAGTCCTTTACTGCTGCGACCAGATTTAGCAAGATAAAAAAGAGAAGAAACATTTCTTTTTCCCACTATAGTGTTTTTCAGTTGTAATTATGTTATTTTATAGTCACATTTTTACAGAACGCTTTCAGATAAAATAATGCATGTTTTTACTAGCCCGTTTCAATTAGCATTTGTTTTATTTGATGTGGAAGGATGACAGTTTGTGTAATAGAACCTGTAAACATTTTTGCAGATATGTAACAGATACACCAGTTACAGAGCTCTCTGCTAATCTGAATAGGGTTTTACACTGAAGGAGATGCTTGTACCAGGGGAGGTAAAACAAAGGAGACTTTTTTTTAGGAAATCAAGTTTGCCTTAGAATGTGGCAACATTTCCCCGCAGCATCTCCAGCATAAAGTGGCAGTGTTGCAGTATATTTGTATGAACATAGGTTGTTTGTCACATGGTGACTTTTAATAGATGAAGTGTAAGTCACAGTTAGATAACATTGTTTAGTGTCTCTTAACACTGTAGGCTTGAAAGTAATAAGCCAATTTATATCTCACTATTTACTTAGATTTGAGTCTTTCTTTTCATATTTATAAAAATGATTTAAAGATTTCCTCAAAATTATATGAAAAAATCTATTCTTTAGAAAGGTTGTGCCATTTTGTAAAGAAATTAAATTTGGTTTAGTCCTGTATACATTGTCGATGTGAAATTAAGACATAAAAAATAAGTTTAACCAGGGATAGACATTATTTATGGAATGATTTGTATGTCATTAAAAAGGCTTTTCTATCTTACAGTTGAGGGAACCAGTTTAGTAGTTCCAGTCATGGATTTAGCCTTCAGATTTAGGCATCATAATTTAATAGGCAAAGAGACTTGACTGAAATCTAAAATGTTTAAACGTATTACGTACCAATGTGCCCCCAACGTTGACCAAATTAATATTTGTTGAAAGCAGGTTATCACTGACAGGAGATCCAATGCAATGAAAGCAGCTGTCTTTAAATTCTTTTACATGTTCCTGATTTTAGAAATTAAAGCGACACTAAACTCAGGAGTTAAATCTTAAAATTGAATTCAAGTACCATAACTATAAACAAAATGTATCTTATTTGTGCATCACTCAGCTGTAGAGCCTCAAATCATCTCTGAATTCCTGATGACACTGTCCTTCCTTCTGGAGAGTGGCTACATTTGTCCCCCATGGTCCCTGTGTGTGTTGTAAAGTAGTCACTGCTACACACACAGGTACACAGGTCAGGTGCAAGACTTTGCCCAATCATGGCTCAGTACTTTGTAAGAGCCATGATTGAGTAAAGTCATGATGACTTTGCCCAATCATGGCTCACCTGTCAGATGACGTGAAACTGTACACAGTTGGGCGGAGCTAGCTGTCACCGCTAGCTCTGCCCAACTGTTTATGTCTTGCCGGAATCTATCAAAATGCCATTATGTGGCGGGGGGTTCATCGTGAGCGCACGGGGCGGTTGTCATGTGACAATTATTCTAAAAAAAAAAAAAAATACAGACCAATCATTTTAGGACAGCAGTGGAGCGCCAGGGCACGGTCACAACTGCAACCGTTTTGACCCTGGAGGTTCTGCCACTGACTCTAAGCAGTGGAGGGACTACAAATCTCATCAATGCATTATACAGGAATGCAGAATAATACCATCAGCTATAGAGGACTACACATGCAGTCTGATAAACTTGTACCATGGCTGGGATTGGGAGGAATGATCTGCAGTCAGATAACATGGTACCATATCTTGGATGAGGAGGAATGTTCTGCATTCAGATAACATGGTACCATAGCTGGGATGGGAAGGAATGATCTGCAGTCAGATAGCTGGGTACCATTGCTGGGATGGGGAGGAATAATCTGCAGTTCCTAGGGCATGATACAATTTAGCGGTGCAGGAGTAAAACTGCTGTACCCAGAACAATGTGGAGTGTACCCATGGAAGCCCTCCCTGATCTTTGCCCTTCCCCCAATCTTTGCCCCCCATATCTTACCTTCCTCGGAGGGGGCTGCATGGTGCCACTGTTGGGGTGCAGCCTCCCTCCTCCTCCCCATGCGGGTCCTGGGGCTTTGTGTCGGTGCTGGGGCCTCAGGAGGGGGGAGATGTGTGGGCTGGTGCTGTAAGCAGGCGCTGTGAGGTCCCCAGAAGGCTGCCTTTAGGTCCCCAGCAAGTACAGGACCCTAAGGCTGCTGCTTTAGTTTAAAAAATTTAAAGGGCCAGTATCGGTTGTGGGTATCAGGGCATTTTGACACGTAGGAGTACTCATAAAAAATGCCCAGTATCGGCATCGATATTGATACTGGTATCGGTGCATCCCTAGTTTCATCTCTAATAAAATCCAACATATCAGTCATAGGGAAATGAAACTCCCACTAATAGTACATAATTTGAGCTATGTGCCCATATAAAATTGTAGGTGTTGGTTCTATGCAATCATCTAGAGAGCAACAAAATAGTTATATGGGGCCTGCAGCAGCCATGTGGTTGCAGTCGGACTGATGCGCTGGTATTGGAAATCCTACCCCCAATCCAGGCATCAGAAGCAGCAGGCCCAAAAAACCTATGGCCACTTCAGAAAGCAGAACCTTTCCTCCAAGCAGATAGGGTGACACCTCCTGAGATGATTGGCCTAAGGGCTAGAGCCCATCCCACACCCATATCCCAATAAATTGGGTAGCCGGAATTATGAACATTGTATTCGTCTGGGAGAGTGTATCTAAGCACATGGCTCTTACAGATTCACGGCGTTCTCCCGTCAGCAAGATAAGTGGCCTTCTGTATACTAAACTATGAATTCAGACTCCTAGAGAGATTGGTCATTGTTGCTAGTGACTGTATAGTCGGTTGTAAGCTCACTGTTAACCACTTGAAGACAAGGGTCTTACACCCCCTTCCTTGCCAGGCCATTTTTCAGTATTCAGCCCTGCGGTACTTTGACATTTATTCCGTCATGCAACACTGTACTGAAAAAAAATGTTTACTTTTTTGGGGGGACAGATAGAGTTTTCTTTTGGTGGTATTTAATCACCATTGAGGTTGAAATTTTTTATTATATAACAAAAAAAGTACCATCATTTTTTTTTTTTTTTAAAGCCTGTTTCTCTATGAAATGTTATGAAACAATTATTATCATCCCAATTTTTAGGTAAAATATTAAAGATGGAGTCACATCGGGTAAATAGACAGCAAACATGTAAAGGTTTAAAATTGTGTGCACCCGCGAAATCACAGAAAACGACCACACCCAAAATTGGCCATGGGCGACGCTTTAAAAGCTTTTACTGCATCAGTTTAATGTTATCAGTAATTAATGGACCAAAAATTGTTGCTCTCACTCCTACGTTTGCGGCGATATGTAACATGGGCAGCACAATAGGCGGATGTGTCGTTTTCGTACGTTGGCGCACCCAACGCATGTTTGTTTGTTAAAAAAATTTAGTGTTGTTTTTAAAAAAAATTTATTTGTGACAATTTTTTTTTTGCTTCTTTATTTTTTTTATGCTTTAATTTTTATTAAAAATGTTTTTCTTTCACCGACTTGTAATGTTTGTAAACATACATAGCATGTGTGATGTCATTCTTGTGGGTCATGCACACTGCGCTGCCTGCCTGTTGTTGCCAAAGGAGATGGTGGCAGAAGTGACGTGCAGTGCAAGACATTCGCAGCTTGGGGTTGGGGGTTCCAGGATTGCTTGTCTGCTGGGACTGGGTATTGGGAATTGTTCTGCTTCAGCACACAGGGGTGAGTGCAATATCACTGCTTATAGTTGGAGGGGATTATGACTGTACAATTCATGCAGCCTATACAGTATACATACATTAAACCCATCAGTATGTATACTGTTTAATCTTCTGTGATCCATTTGCCAGGAGGCTTAGACACAAGCATATGCTGACCTTCAATAATGTTGCTTCTACGTATCTGGTGAGTGTGGAGGCTAATAGACATATTTTATTTGGTCCAACCAGCCATTGACCTGGTTATGCTATTTGAGAGCATTATCTGAATCACAAGTCTGGCTGAACAGAATGATAAATATTTTTTGGTAGGTAAGATTTTTTACAAATCTATTAGCAAATCCTTCTATTCAAATGTTTTATATGAATACAAAGCTTTTTTCCCAGTTCCCTCACATCCTTCCCTCCTCTTTGACTGAAACCCAACAAAAAGCTCAAACATATACTTAGCATTTTGTCTTGACTCCAGTGTTAGACTGCAGAAGTGATGCTTTAAAAATTACAGATGTATTTGTGTGTATTACTTGTTCCAGTGCATGCTCTTATCATCATAACACTTTCTAGTGAATAGAAGTCAATTTGGGGATCACCTCGGATGGCATCTAACACATTGCTTTTTCCGTCCCCAGCTACTAACCTTAGCAAGTAAAGAAAGTCATGTCTGAGGTATATTCAGGGGTATACGAGACTGAATATCCTTCCATTTATCTAACCATCTATGTAGGATAATCCCTACTGTGATGTGGAAGGGGCTTCATATGAGCAGTCTGGGGTAATTAATATAATAGGTGCTATGTTAGGAGTTCTCAACCCCTTGTTTCATAGGCTGACAATTTATTGAGTGTATCATCTATGTTTAAGCATCACATTTTCGTAAAACAGGGTGTCATGTATCACATTTTCCAATAATTTTAAGTGGATGGGAAGCCATTTATGAGCAATTCGTCTACATGTTAGAAGCAGAATTCTTGTAAAAGCTGCCTCAATGGACCACAATTCAGCTCTATCCCTAGTGGAGGAAAAGCCCAGTTCAGAAATTGGTGATGTTGGAGGCGTGCTGACTTGTCAAATTGTTAGACTAAGCAGTCACATTCTGTTTAGTAGTGTTCTAATTTACTGAGTCTTTTGGCTCAATGCACTTCAGCATTGAGTGTCAGGAAGCATTTGACTGCCATCCTTTACACCTACTATATGCACCATTTTGACATTGAAATTTATGGGTCATAGCTTGATTTGAAATTCCACCTAATGAAATAATGAGAACCTAATATAAAGATGAAGTCTAGGGGAGGATGCAAACATACACCAATAAAGTATCTGAATTTTATAGTGGCACTGTGATAGGGAGAGGCAGCACTGGTGCGGTATATGCACTTTGTGCTTACAAGAGGAAAAGGCAGCGTGATGGCTCTTCAGTCTTCTATTGCTCCTTCACTGTCTAATACCAAACTATGGACAGAGATGTGAGCAAGCTATATTGCTTATTACAGCAGAGAAATGTCAGGTCACCAGCTGGCTGTGCTGTTTGCCAGAGCTGTGCGAATCTCAGGATTGATCGGACAAAATTACCAATCCTCTGACAGGTAAAATGGCTACGTATTTTAACTGTGCATTTAGCTGTTACCTTGGAGTTATAAGTTTACTTTTCTGACCATGTTTCACATTCTACCATTCAGAGTGTAACATGAAAAATGGTCACATCACAATCCCTACATCCCCCTACTCAGCTGAATTGCAGGGTTCTTCTCCCCACAGGCTGGTGTTTTTTAAATTTGGCGTACATGTTTATGGCCCTGCCCATAGAACTGCATCATCCATTCACAGATCCTTTGACAGGATCTGTGAGTGGAGAAAATACAAGTCCTATCAACTACCATAGCAGAGGGATTGTAGTTCTCATTGGAATACGAGTGCGGTGAGGTCACCACTTACAGTCTATTCATTCTTCCTCACTGAATGAATGGACTGAGGTACGGACATGGATGGGAGGAAGAATCCGCAAGAGTCATAGAATTGCACTCACCATCCAGTGATCTCAGTTGCAATGCTTTACTGCTAAAAAAAATAATAAATGCATAATTTTTTCATTTATGAAGATGTGCCTTTATAATTTTCTTTCTAAAAGGTGGACTTTGCCTTTAGGGATACATTCACAGCTACACTTTAGGTGTGATTTGGTATTCCTGCGTCAGGAACTTGCAATTTTCTGCAGCAGGAATCCCAAATCTGCCTCAGTTGTGCGTCCAGAGATGGGGATTACATGCTGTGTGCCAGAAGTCTGCCACTTTCAAATGCAGTGGCTGTCACCCGATCATTAACTTGAACAGGTGACAGCTGCCACTTGTAAATGGAAGATCTAGGATTCCTGCTACAGGAGATCACAAGTTCCTAATGCAGGAATACTAAATCTTACCTATGTATGTGTCAATGTAGCCTTAAAGTGACATTAAAGTCAAAAAATGTTTCTCCCCCCCTCATGCTGATGCACTTACCTTAAATTATGCCTCTTGATCCGATAATCTTCTTCTTTCCTGTAGTTTTCAGGAGTCCCTCCAGCGCTGGTGCCGGTCTCTCATCTAGCGCTGATTGCTGCGTCTTCTGTGTCCCACGGAGTCTGTAGCAGTAGATATATGCAAAAATCTGCGAGGGTTTAAATACCCTTTAGGGCTGGACTCTAGGTAAATACAGACAACACACACGTATACTGCATATAGACTAAATAGTTTTCATGTGGAGTCCTTTAAGTACATGCATTTCACTTATTAAAACTAATTGAAGACAAAAATGTTTTCCAGCAGTGGCAGCATTTTTGTATTCAAACAACTGTTATCCTACTTCACAAATGCTTACACCCCACCTCATCTGTCTCAATTTATACTCAGATACTTTATACATGCCAGTTATGACATCTTGGCATAACAGATAATTGATCCTCCGCTATATGAGTCAGCAATCACAGAAACACAAACACATATTTAGAAATGCCACATCCCCGCTTATGAGGACTTCAGGAAAAACAAAAACACAATAAACTATGACTGAAGCTTGTTTTTATGCCAGCTATTGACAAAGCAGCATGCTTCTGCTATGTACGTTGTCTGAAATTAGCCCTAAGGTTTAATGAGAAACCGGAATCTATTTATGAGTAATGTATTTGGCTGCCAGATAAATTATTTTTTTAATGCTAGGAGCCAGGTCCGTTTCCTTTTTCGCAAGTGTCTAGTTAATGCAACACCAAAGAGACCATTTTCGTTTTTCCCATGGCTTGAAAAGCGGCTCCTTGTTACTGCCTACTCATGCTTTCTGTCTGACCACTGCTTAGCCTTCTCATGTATGCAGCTGCACACATCCTTCAAAACAATTAAATCACCCCAATGTGCTCTGGGACGCCACACCAGCCAGCATTATGTGAGCAGTTTGCCTCTCCTGCTAAATGTTATTGACAAATCCATCAAAGGCAGTGATGCATTGGCTTCCACCTTCCCTAGAAGGACACTAGGGCAACACTGACATGCTGTCACCGTGGTAACTGCAGCCGGCGTGAGCAGCCTGCTGGGATAGGTGACCTCTCTTGGCAGAATGCCTAGTGAAGGTAGCTGTGTTGTGGCAGCCACAGAGCAGAGACCCAAAGGAATAGTCTTGTGCCCTTCCATTGATTCATTAGGCTTTAAAGCTATCGATTGCTCCAATTTGCAGGAATTTATATATTGATTTCAGACTGATTAACATTTCGCAACAGACCCGCTCGATGCACGCTTGTAACAGCCTTTAATGATTAATTGACTTTTATTATTTCATCCCTCTGTTGTCAGAAATCTTCTGAACTGTGGACAGGCTCATTCCCAAGATGCCTCTCAAGTGGCCCGGGCCAGTGATTGAACACCTAGGAAATTAGTGCCCTTGCTGTTCCGGTTTATGAGAGATAAATGCTATGACATTTAATTTAGGCCAGATTCTAGAAGATCATTTTGCAATTTAATCATAAGCTGGTAAATATTCCTGGGCGTTGTGTATGTTTGAAAGTGCCGGCAGCTTTCCCAAAATAGATGAACTTGTGAAAGGGAAGCACAATATTCCTTGTAAAATAATCTTTATAAACTGCTTGTATTTTATGGTAATATATACATTATTGACTCTACAGGCACATATACTCAAACCTATGTATTTGTGCGGTGCATTAAAAAAACAAAAACTAATTGTTGCATCTTTGGTGTGGTTTGTGGCATAATGCACCTTCCATCTGAGTGATTGGTGATGTATATACCGTGTTTCCCCGAAAGTAAGACCTACCCCGAAAAAGGTAGGAGACATCTGACATGCAAAGATCTGCAGCTGTGAGTGTAAGGTAATACCTGTCATGAACAGAGGGAAACAGAGCAAACTGGACCCTATCCTGACTATGACTGGGTTGGCCGAGAAGTTGCTTCCGCAGACATTGCTGGAAGATGGGATAGGAACACTGATGGAAAGAGCTAGGCTTCTAATGAGGCAATAGAGGTACTGGCAGGGGCATTACAGAGAGATGATTGAATATGCCCAGCTACAAGGACCTGGAGGAGCAGAGCTTGGCAAATGGAGCATACCAGGAACAGTGATAGCATTTAGGAGTGACAAGTGGAGCGTACCAGGAACAGTGCCAGCTGCCAGGAGTGTAAGGTTGAGATTACCAAGAATAGTGCCAGAGGCCAGTAGACACGTGAAGCATACCAGGAAAAGTGCCAGTGGCCAGGACGGACAGGCAGATCATACCAGAATTAGTGCCAGCAGCCAGGTGTGACAGGTGGAGCATACCAGGAACAGTGCCTTTAGTCAGCAATGTCAGGGGGACCGTAGCAGAAACATTGCCAGTGGTCAGAAGTGATAGGTGGCATGTACCAGCAACAGTGCCAGCGGCCAGCAATCTCAGGAGGAATGTACCAGAAACAGTGGCAGAGGTCAGGATTGACAGGTGGAGCTTACTAGGAACAGCTGCTACAGACTGCATGGGTAAGGCAGCAGGTGGCACAGGAACAAAAAAGGCACACCAGGACACATGGACACGCAGTTTTATTCAATTGGTAATAGTGCACGTCTCTCATAGAAATGCAGAGCGTTATATGCCTTTTTGACAATAGTTTTTAGACCTAAAAATGGCCAGAATTAATAGCCTTCAATCAGATTCACTGCTAAGTTTAGGTTTGCACAATATTTAAAAGGCTTTACGGGACCTTTTACAAATGAAACCCAGGCAGATTCACTATGTTACATCTGTAACACAGTTTTATTACCTGTTGATCCATTGAATTTCTGCTGCCTGTAAGAGGGTGATAACACTGTTGGTTCTTCAGAGAAATTACTCAGCAGTGTTGTCACCCTGTGGACAGGGTAATCTTGGATGGACATATAGTTTAAAATCAACTTTAAGTAAGCGACAAGCAAATTAAATCCTAATTCCAGCTAATACTTCTTCAGCAATAATACAACAAAAGTTTTTTATTTTCTTTTGGAAAAAGGGTTTAAGCAGTATAAATAAAGCCTGATCATAATTATTATTAGAACCCCTATGTTTGCCTCAGCTGTCATTTTATTTGTAGCAAGCACGGCCTGCATGTAAAAGGTGGAATAAAATATAAATAAAGGCATGTGAAATAAAATAATTCATATACTGAGTACTATCATTACAGGTATTAATGCCATTCAGTTGCCAGAATACAATATTTTATCCTACAGTGGTCCTTTAATAAGATGGATCTTATGTCTATAGGCACCTTAAACTTGACCAGGGCTGGATTGAAGAAATTGAAGAAGTTGATTGCTGGGAAGTAGAAGTGGTGCACATTAGGGGATATATGAGAAAAACTAACATACAACAGGAACTTGGTAAATAGGGTTGATGATATAATGAGGTTGAGATACATTGTTTTGACACAGCAAAATTCCGGGGTCTGGCAATCTACTCAATGGGGTCTATTCAGTAGAACCGAAGGGGTGTTGTACGGGCTATTCACAATAGCCCGTACACTTCCCGATCATGCCCGAGCCGAACGCATATGCATCGGCTCGGCTGAGCCGTGCTGAAAGAGTCTATTTAAAGGGTATATTTGGTCAAAAATTAAACATACACGTATTTCTATATTGAATTCCAATAAGTTCTATCCCACACCTAATAACGAACCCCATGACGATCTAGAAGTTTGTAAATGTACTTATTGAATATGCCCATAGTTTGTACTTTCTCAATTCATTGATACAACTTCACTCAGCCCTGTGAATGATTACTTCCTGGTATCACCACTCTCACAGTGCCTGCCTTCTGAATTACAACTCAAAGTCTGAACAATGTAACATTATCATTACTTGCTGGAAGGAATGTATGATGGAATATGTAGTTTTGAGAAATTTGCATCACATCTAGCAGCAGGAAAAAGAGGCACAGTACACCCAGGAAGTAATTGAAAGTGATGGGCAGATGGAAGGAAGCACTCACTACATAAAAGGGATTTTTTCAAGCAAGCTTTGATTGCAGTATCAAAAGCAACTATAGTATGTATTCCTATTACAATGCTAATGTTATAACAGGATCATATAAGCTGGGACTTTAGAATTCCTTTTTTCATGCAAACCTAAAACAAAAACAACAAAAAATGATTTATTTTATGTGAGGTATACAAATCTGTGGTCACAGGGGAGAGCACAGTGAAAGTGGCAGACAATTACAATCAAACCTTGGCCATTCATTCCATAAAGAGAAAATATTGCCTCAGGTGGCACCTTCCAAAGGTTGGCTGACACAAGGTTGTCCCTTAACGCACAGCCGGGTGCCCAATTAATAGCAGCAGAAAAATCTGCCCTTTGTTCTTGAGCCATACATTTCAATCCATCATTTGTAATCACTACTTAAAATGAATGATTAACTAAAATGACACAGCCCTGTATTGCTTCTACTATACAGAACTGCAATAAACTGCACATAGACAACCTTCATCTTTACATTAACTGTGGAAAGTAAAAAAGGTTGAGATTTCAAATGTAAACATCAACTGTGCTGCTGCATCTCAAACTGTGTTCTTTATTTTTGTAGGATACATGTTTAAACAAGTGCAAAAAAGTGCAACCCTATAAGCTCCCCAGAGGTCAAATCATGTCTTCTAAACATTTGCATCATTGTAATTGTAATATTTTATGACAGAATATTTGCCATGCTCTGTGTTATAACTTGAAACAAATATTTAATCTTCTTGAACTCCAGGGACAACTTTCCCTACTAGAGATAAACTTGTCTACCTCATGTGTTATTCTATGACGTCTCCCTTTCATGCTGATCCAATTTGAATACTGAACTGTACGGTCTCCCGATAAGAGTCTGATACTAGCTGTACATATTTCAGCAATTTTATTGTTTTCTGGAATGTGAAAGAACAGAGTCATGAATACAACTTTGTTATTAAAGAAGTTCTAAAGGCCTAGCATATACTATCCTGTTATAACATCAGCATTGTAATAGGAATACATTCTAGAGTTATTTTTGATAATGCAATCAAAGCTTACTTGAAAAAAATCTCTTTCATGTAGTGAGTGCTGCCTTCTGTCACTTTAACCAAATTCCAGGATTCCCAGTGTACTTCGTATCTCTTTCCTGCTACTTGATGCGATGCAATCCTGATTCCTCAAGACTACATATCCCATCATGCATTGCTTCCAGCAATGTTTCCATTGTCTCCAATGTCTTGGGATTATCGCCCTTGCTGCTGCCAATATGGGGCATGCCAGTCCCACCTTGATACTTTTTACTGAGCCCGGAAGCATTGATAGTAATGCCACTTCTGGGGTTTCAGGCAGTTTTGAGCCCATGACTCTACCTGCTAACTCGAATATGATTTTCCAGTAGGGCTTTATTCCCTGGCAGGTCCATTATATGTGCAGCATTGTGTCCTCTTCCATTCCACATCTCCAGCACATCTTGGTTGTTTGAGGGACTATTTTATGTAGTTTCAATGGGCATCTATACAACCTGGTTACTATTTTAAAGTTCCTCTCCTGTATTCCAACTGAAATACTTGATTTAAAAGTTAGGAGAAAAAATGTATACCATTCCTCTTCTGCAAAAGTCTGTCCTATTTCTCGTTCCCACTCCCTAACGTAATAAGGGGGGATGGGAGCATTGTATTCTATAGAACCCTGGGAGCACAAATAATTGTAAAATTGTTTGAGTTAGAAATATTCAAGCCATCTGCCTTGACTCGCCATTCCTGGTGGCAGTAGATCTTTTAGAGGGAGTACCCCCAGTTCATTCACCGCTTGTAGTATTGGGGAATGGCTTGAACGCCTCCATCTCAACAATCCCTTATTCCCCAGTCCCTGTGGGAAATCTGGATTACCAAGGATAGGTGTCAATGGTCCCGTATAAAATGATACCTCCCATATTTTTACATATTTTTATCCCATATATTTATTATCAAACCAGTTACAACAGGCTGGTTCCACCCCTGCGGACATTTGTCTGGAATTATCCATGGCAATGATGTTAAGGGTATTGAAACCTCAGCTTGTTCTATAGTTACCCAGAGTTTGGGCCGCATAGGGCTGAACCAGTCCATCATCCTGTTCAGGGTCGCTGCTTTATAGTAAATCTCCATATGTGGCAAACTCCCTCTACCTTCCGATCTTCTTTTAACCAAAATGTCATACCTCAGGCGCGCCCCGGAAGTGCCCCAGGTATATTGTAACAGCATGGATCTTAATCTATGAAAATAAAATCTGAGGATCTTTACCGGGGTTGTCTGAAATATGTAAAGGAATCTTGGGGGGATGTCCATCTTAAATAGTGCCATCCTCCCTATCCAGGAATGTTTACTCTTCCTCCAAGCCTCCATTCGTAGTTGTGTCGTCTCCAAGAGGGGTATATAATTCAGTGCATATAATTTCCTTGCATCTGCAGGTATTTTTATTCCCAGATAGTTTATCGCTTCTAGGGCCCAAACGAATGGGAAACTAGACCTCAAAATCTCCCGCTCGCCCTGAGGGAGAGTTACGTCCAGACACTGAGATTTACTAGCATTGATTCAATAATTGCTGACTCGCCCAAATTGTTCTATCTCCCCCAGGACCAGTGGAATTGCTATCCTAGGATTTGTGATATATAATAGCAAATCATCCACAAAGATACTTAATTTTTGTGTCCTCCCCTTGATATCTGTATTCTGACGAATTGCCACAGCTAGGTGTTCCATAGCTATGATATACAGTAAGGGGGAAAGTGGACACCCCTGCCGGGTCCCATTGGTTATTTTACTGGGTCTGATAGTATCTCATTCACACGTACTCGTGCCCTTGGGGCTGAATATAATGCCATAATTTTTTGTACTATTGAATGTGGAATTCCTATTTGATCAAGCGATGCCTTCATAAAATCCCAATCAAGCCTATCAAAGGCCTTCTCGGCGTCTACTGATAGTAGACATAAAGAATGGCCCATAGTGCGAACGTATTGGATAAGGGATATTGTTCTGATGGCATTGTCCCTGGCCTCCCTGCCTGGGACAAACCCCGCTTGTTCCAGGTCTATTACTGACTCAATATAGGGTTGGAGTCGTAATGCCAGAATTTTTGCATATATCTTAAGGTCTAAGTTTATCAGGGAAATTGGCCTATAACTTGAGAAATGTGTAGGCTCTTTCTTTTCTTTCTGTATCAGGGTTATGTAGGCTTCCTGACTCTGTTGAGGGAATCCACACTCCTCGCTAATGGCATTAAAAGTAATATGCATAATTGGGGCCAATTCCCCTGACAGTGACCTGTAGAATATCCCTGATAACCCATCTGGGCCTGGACTCTTCCCCAACGGCGTTGCATGGATTGCCCCTTTTATCTCTTCTAATGTAAAGGGGTTGTCTAATGAATCCATAATATCCCGTCCCAGCCTAGGGAGCGCTGTCCAGGAGACATATTGGATTTTTCGTTCTTTATCTGATCCCCTTTCAATTGTGGATTTTTCCTTCCCTATGTTATGTAAGTCATTGTAATAATTGAAGAACGTTTCCCTAATCTTCTCTGAAGTGTGAGCCATAGTCTGCTTTGAACCACAGATTTTGGGAATATATGTTCTCCCTTGTTTGCTTCGCATAGATCGTGCAAGTCTGCTACTCTTGTTACCAAATTCATACATAGTGCGTTGAAAGCAGTCTTTGTGTCGTTGATAGACTAGATCTAATTGTTGATGCAACTCTATCCTTTTTTGTTATAGTTGTTGGAAGACCTCTGTATCCCCCTTACTTTTATGTTTGCACTCCAAATTATATATTTCCTCTAATAAGGTCTTAGTAACTTAATTTCTCTTTTTTTTTAATCGAGTCCCATGTGAGATCAAGGTCCCCCTAATGACACATTTTTTAGTTTTAGTTTTCGATCAATGATATTCTTTAAAGTGCAAGTAAAGAACACTTTTTATCCATAATCCATAGCAGTCCTTATCCCCAGTCAAAGGGCCTTTCCTTTTACCATTTTTTTTACTATCAAGCATAAATCTTCATCCTGATATTTAATATCTGTGTCTTATGAATATCTGTGTCTGTGGGTTGTAGTGCTGGCTCTGCAACAAAATGCCACTTCCAATGACACCACAGCTCAGACCGTGCACTAGAAGCAGTACCCCCTAGTGCAGGAGTGAGCAACTCTGGCCCTCCAGCTGTGGTAGATCTACAAGTCCCATGAGGCATTGTAAGACTCTGACAGCCACAGTCATGACTCCAAGAGGCAGAGGCATGATGGGATTTCTAGGTAAAGCACAGCTGGAGGGCCAGAGTTGCCCACACCTCTCCTGGTGGAAGAGTGGTATCTCCTTGTGTGATTCCTATGGGATATTTTGGAGACCAAATATCCTCCCAAACATCATATGACTACCTCTGTAACAATCCCTTTACATGAGCTGCATCTTTTGCAACTGAACAGCAGGATCATGTCATCTGAATTTAGATGGTATTTAGATTTTAATGGTATTTTTACAGTCTAGGTGTATGTTCAGGTGCTTTTAAATGCATATGGAAGGGGTTTCTCAGCTGAACTATGACTTTATTCTGGTGCCTTGATTTTCACTTCACTTAAAGTGATATTAAACCTTCACATATTTTTAAATAAACCAATGCGACAATATGTTTCTTACTGTTATCCATGCTTGCTTCAGACCTCTGGGCTGCTGCTTCTTTAAAATCTTCAGAGTTCAGAATGCTGGGGGGAACTTCAGTTCTGCAAGTTGACTTCACCCTCCCTCTGTGTTCCATGGAGTCGCTCCCTGTGAGTGCTTCTGTGCTAGCACTACAGAATTACGTAAGAAAGTAGCCTGCCCGACGTGTACAGGACCGCCTACTTTTAAAGGGCAGCGGCTCACATGTGTTGGTGCTGTGTTGCTGTGATCTCTCATTCACATTAAGTTATTTTTTTCCAACATCTTATGTATATGTAATAGCCTTTGAAGCAATGTAATTGTGTAAAAGTGTATGGTGCTTTTTTTTTTTTTTAAATAAGCATTATGTTTAATGTGTATAGATTGTGGAGCAATGTAATGTTTACATTGCTGCAGTCCTCTTCTTTTATGTATTAATAAAAACGGGTCCACCCTTAACATCTATAGCTGACCCTCATTTACAGTACATATAGGAATGATGTATACAACCTACTATAACAAAACTGAGATTTACTCAGCTTAAACCAAGTGAAGGAAGCATCCAGGAGCTGCCAGCAATTCTAAAGGCATTTTTATCGTTGTAAATGTCAATTTTGTTGTAGTAGGTTGTATATACATCATACAGATGTGCCACTTTACAGGCAGATTCAGGGCATCCCCCAAGCCTGTTATTTAACGGAATTGTGCATTTTTAATGTTGCCCTTTAGGCATTATTAATATCACTGCTCCCAGACAAATGGAATAGCATAGAAAATAGAGAGAGAGAGAAAAAATAGAGAGAAATGATTTTCAAGATTTGCCTCCCTTTGACTTTAATGGGGTTCGCAATAAAGTTTGCAACAGGTGTACTTTTTAGCATGTGCACCAAACGCACACCCACGAATCAAATCCAAGCAAGTTTGCTTGTCACTACTCCTGAATAATACTTGACACATGAAACACATGGAATTTATTACCGGTAACCTGTACAGTGATACATGTTACCGGTAATCTACCCAGCATGCTGAGAGCTTGGGTATGAGTTGGCATTATCACGGGTAAGCAACCATTCACCCCTGAATGTTTTGTTGCATATTCCTTGAAACGCAACAATGGTCAGCATGAAGAATCCAAATATTTTCAATGGTGTCCATTCACATCTGAGCCTTGTATCGCGATATTCTATCCAAGATGGCCACGGGTAGATGTGCACGTTGAGAGCACGACCCAGGAGAGTGCTAGTCAGCGTGATGAGAGACGGAGGAGGATCAGCTCTGACATCCCTGCAAAGCCCCAACTAATAAAGAACGAAAAACGAAACTGAGCCTTGCATCGCTCGTCACTTGTAGTTTAAACAGTACAGACTCTTGGCAAAATAGTCACTTGGTAACTGACAGACTATCTTAACAGTATTAATCACAGTACCGAAAAAGCATAGCACATGAACGGGGCTCTCCGTTTTTTCATCAGACAGTGGGATACCAAAAATTGAAGGCAATTGAAGAGCCGCTGGTTGCTCACTCTGTTGGTCCAATAAACATGGCATCCAGATAATGTATTAATAAATGCACCCCCAAAGCCTGGTGCAAAACTTGTTCAAGGAAACTGATAAATATTTTAGAGTTGTAGTATGAGATTGCTCAACCAATCAGGAGTTTCATATCCACAAAATAACTCCCTTTAAAGCAGCAAACCAATAGGTGAAAACAGTCAGGATGAACGGATAGGAGGATCTTCCTGAAACGGTGAACTGCTGGATGGGCAACTCTGCAGTGTGAACACTCATGCTTAAGATGACACACAGTGTACAACTTTCAGTGGTTTTCGTTAAACATCTGAAAGACTCCTTTTTTCAATACTGCCGATGCTTCCACGAGAGTGGTGGCAGCTGCCTGAAAGGAGGTGGACCACTGAGGGCACATGAGCAACATCCAGAGGCTACCATTCTGACAATCAATACGGAACTCTTTGCATGCTGTGATTTTTTTGCAAAACAAAGTGCTGTAATTGAACAAGCATTGCCCACCATATACTTTATTATTCCTCAAATTAAATCTAGTTGACAAATTAGGGAAGAGCTTAACTTCAGAACATTTTCACAAAGTATCCCTGCATAAGTACACAACCCCTGCAGCCAGTTCCCAAAAGTTTGGGAAAGCTGTTTAGGTTTCTAAAGCTGCACATTAACAACAGTTTGCTTGGATTTGTCAACTTATGAGGTGGAACAAGCATTAATGCCAAACTTCCAAATGTTATGCTTCTAGGGACAGATGCATGCTCACAGGGAAAACAGCCCATAGGGAATCATCTTTTGTCCCAGGAAAAGCTGAAAGGGCCAAACCTGGCATTACACCCATGCATAGCAAAACTGACTTGACCACATAAAAAAATGCAATCAATAGACATAATGAAAAACTAACATCACTTGCCCTACCCCAAACCAATCAACAGTCATACTCACTGATCGGAGGTTATGGCTGTGGACCAGAGAGAGGGTGATTGGCCTTAGAGCAGGCAGGTAGAGGATCAGCAGCAGGATGACCCATCGTCTGATTATGTATGTAAGAAGCTAGCAAATGCCCACGGCATCCAGCAGAAGAAGCAGAATTGGTCACAGTCAACAGTGGGGGAGGAAAGGGAGACGTCCGTGCATGTAGATGAATGTTGGAGTCCTGTGAATTGAGTGGCCTCAAAAGCAAAGATTCAATTGATGGAATTGCAGAACCTAAAGCAGGATCTGATGCAGAAGCAGGTCCATGGGCACAGGTATTTCTGGGAAGCTTCCTGTGCAAGTGTCCTAACAGGCCCAGCTCAACTGCCGAGGCGGGAACCCTTTGGGAGGCTGTGTTAGAGGCAGTAAGGGCTTCTGTTGAATAAGTGGCTTTACTTCACAAGTTTCTACTGAGTGTTGGCGACAGCTGCAGGAGTGACAACCAAGGAACTAGAGGAAGGTGAGGGGATGGTGGCCTCATGTTGGGAAAGCTATTGTGGGCTCCTAGAGCAGGGCACATGTGAACCTGCAGGTAGAGAAGTGGAGCAGTCAGGGCCACACTTGTGACAGGAATATCCCCTGAGGTCTACATGGGGGGCAGATCCAGCTGCTGGCTCTGGGGGAAGTAGCTCCCTGACCCTGGAGATGAGGACTTCAGTGTCCATTCTGAGGAAGAACAGGAACACTGGGGAAGGACGTCCAAACTCTTCTGCGGGTCAAAGGCCTGAAAGTAAGTGGTAGTTATCTCCACATAGACTTTAGTGGAGTTCAGGCCCATCCCCCTCATCCTCTACCCCAGCAGCCAATCACAAATTAGCCAATTCAAGTTTATCTGTATTCATATTAATATACACTTAAATGAGCCATGCTTCCATCAGTCAAGGCTCTCATTCTTGAGGGGGCTCAAGGGGCCTTCATTCTCTTCTTGCTTCAGTTATATCTTACTCTTCTTTGCATGAAAGTACAAACATTTCCATTTTGCTTGCACTGCATATTTATATATCTAGTCAAAACTTTTCAGTAATAACCAGGTTTGGGGACTGCAAAAGACCAATGCCCAAAGCCCTAAGTTTTCATATTCTTCTTTAAAAATCCTTAAATGTATTTTAAAGTAGTCCTTAGATCTCCCCTTATATAAGCATTTACTTCATTCATGCTCAATGAGCTGGCGGAAAGAGAGGAGAGCTGAGGGTTGACTTCCCTAATGTGTTGCTTTCACTATCCATTCAGAGTCTGGGAATGGTCTGGATCAAGCCGAGGTATGAATCTGGTGATTTTCTAATTGTTGGATTAGGAAACTGACAGAACACAATTTTCACAGATAAGTTTGCACTGTATTTAAAATATCAAGCTTGTTAGCATAGTAGCGTGTGTGCCTACATTTGAACTTTTAAAGTACCGGTAAATTGAATTTAAATTAAATGACCTGGATCTGGGCATACAATCATGTTGTCATTTTTTACAAAATCAATTCTTTCATTTTAATAATTTAACACAAATAAATATATATTTTTATAATCTATTGGTTTCGGAAGTTGTCATTTAATGCCTAAAAAACCCCAGCTTTTCTTTTTTCATGATATTTGAACTTTTAAAGTAGTTAAACAGGTGTGATAGGGATCATGGTCTTGGAAAGATGTGAACTGTTCCCCAACGTTGTCTATTCTCAGATTATTATCAGATGGCTTTATGGTTTTAGTATATGAAGAGTTTGTATGTTTTATACTGAACACTGTATGTCCATTCTAGGTGAAAAAAATCTTTTGAGGGTTTGATCACTCAACAATTTGAAGCCATCATGCATGAATAGCTTAATTCTGGACCTCCAGGAAAGAAACAGAGAAGCAGTAGCTGAAAAATGATGTGCAAATTTAAAAAAAGACTTTGATTACCATTAAAACAAACCACTTATAATCATGGTTCCAATTACCTCGCATGTTTATAGGCTTTGAAATTGTTATTTTCACCTTGATGTTCCGAAGGTTTAGGATTTTATGATTATTATTCTTTCATCATATGGAAGTAACATTGCATTTCATCTTCTTACGGCTTCTTCAATTGTTTATATTTCACCTGCATGGTTATGATTCCCTTTAACTCTTCAGTTTTCCCAAATTATGTGCTTGCTTTGGAAATGGTTCGCCTTTGGCTATATTTACTTTTATGATACCTTCTGTTCAGTTAACTGAATGCAGATAGGACACCAGCATTGGAAACCTCAAAGCTCTTTGCTAATGCTTTCAAATTGAGAACGCAGAGACATAATTGCTTTTGTTGGATCACAATCTCGAGTAGCAAAAAGCATTTTAAACATCTGCCCAGCTTTTGATTGGCTTTTTGTCATCTTCCCTTTTGGCCATAGTTTGATGATCTGAAAAACCTCTTTCACCAAATCAGCAATAGTCATAGTAAATAGACTTTATGTGAAGCTACAGAAAAGGAATTTATGTTCAGACCAATTCATCATCTGAAAGTAAATTGTCTGAGCTGTTACGAAAGAATGTTGTCTTCAACTCTTCTGTTGAGATGTCCTCTTTAAAAAAATAGCAATCAGTGTTTAGGTTTCTTACACATTAGTAACATTTAACTTAGCCACAGACAAGCAGGTTTTGTAGACACCAACCTGACTACCTGTGCTCAAAAGAATCTCAGGCTTTCAATATGGTCAGTCATGTTTTGATATTCACATATGATGTCTGGATGGTTCTAAACACATACAGAAATTAACGCATACAATGCTGTTATTATACGTTATGCTAATCTGCTCTCCAGTTTTTGTAAAAAATGTTGTCGCCACTAAAATACTGAATAGTAGCAGAAATAGATTTCACTGCATAACCACAAAACTGTATTCCCCTACATAATAAAGCTTTATTTAATGTATATATTTTTTTTCGTATGATCCATCGATTTTTTTTTTCTTTTTCGTACGATTCGAAAAAGGTTTTCCAGCCTCACCCTTCAAGAAAATTCTGCCAGGCATACAGTAAAAAAAATAATTGGGTTCCCAGCAACTGATTGTTTATCGCACAAAAGACCATTCGTGGACGATGGACCTGTGTCTTTTTTCAACCTCAAATACTATGTAACTATGATTTCCGAACGACAATCGATAGGTGTATAGGCACCTTTAGAAGTATTTACAACCAGTAAGTGTTTACCAGGTGTACACTGGTTCTGGTTTGCTGCATTTCAGGTACCATTTGACTTGTGAGCATTATTACCAGTATCCAGTAACTGTGTAAAAATCGTTTACAAATCATTCCTTGTACTTTTAGATAACTATAAAATACTTATTAAGTTCCACTTTATACATGATTAACCATCTGCTAAAATTCTATAGTGATATGATGAACTCAGCAGACTGTGCACCTGTCATGAGCACTCCCTAGAGTGCACGTATTACTGAAGAACCTGAGGATTAGGTAATGGCAGGGATTGAAGGGTCTGTGGAGGACTTTTGGTACCATGATAAAGCTGAATTGTGTGACTGAAATATCAGAGTAAACTGATTATTTCACCTTGTTAAAAAAATAAAATAAGGTTATATAAAAAGTATTTCACTGGATCAAAGCATCCCTTCAGAAATAATATTACGCAGTACAGCAAGTTACCTTATTTGTGCATCTCTCAGCTGTAGATCCTCAAATCATCTCTGAATTCATGCTGGCACTGTCCTTTCTTCTGGAGGGTGGCTACTTTTGTTCCCCATGGTCCCTGTGTATGTTGTAAAGTAGTCACCACTCCAAACTCACTCCTTAGGTGGACTACCATCACGGGAGTGAGCTTGGAGTGGTGGCTACTTTACCACAAGGAAGGACAGTGTCAGCATGAATTCATTGATTGATGAGATGATTTGAGGATCTACAGCTAAGTGATGCACAAATAAGCTAAATGTATCTTAATAGTTAAGGTACTTGAATGCATTTTTAAGATTTAACTCCTGAGCTAAGTGTCATTTTAAGTTGCAAGAGTTTTAAATACTGTGTTGTACACATGCAGGGAGATACAGAACCAATACTAAAGTTACACTGCATAGACTGGGAAATTTTCTATTTTATAATCATGCTGCACTGCAGTTACAGTATAACCATTAGACTATTGAATTTCAAGAAATCACTGTTCTACTTTGTTAGCATTTCTGTTGCCTTGAAATGACAAATGGAAGCAGCATGGGCTCACGCAGATGTAATTAGCACCCCTAGGTTCACTGCTGTGGGCTCACCCCTAGTGATGGTAACCCTTCTCACATTCAGCAGTATCTTTCATGTACAGCCCCATGCTGCTGGATCCCAGCCATCCAATTTAGCAGTTCCTGTGATGTCATGCTGAGCATAACCTTGTGCAACCTTTGCAACTACACAGAAATGAAAACCTCTAGTGGTTGGCACAGCCCCACCAGGGCATTTTGCTGGTGTCAGTTTAGGTATTACCCTAACAGCAATCTCTATGCAAGCTCATACAAAAGTATGAGATTAGAGACAGGGACTTGGATGCACAAAACCTTCTTGTTCTAATGCAATCTTGGTGTTATAGTTCCACACCTAATGGCATACCAAAATAATGTAGGGTTTGTCAAAATATCATGTATTGTACTTCCCTATATATACAAGTCCTTTGCTCCTTTTTCACTGTTGTGCAAATACCATTACATTAAACAGTAACACTGGGCAACAGATAAAATCAGGACTCTAACCTGAACCATATCCAGGGAATCTTGCATCTGTACCTTATATACCATAGTTTGAGTTTTATAAAATTCAAAAGAGCCTAAGGCTTCTCAGAAAAGTTCACATGATCCGGTAATCTGCAGCCTTCTTCTCTCTCGCCCTACTGTGTGTGAGCCTGCAGTGGGATTTGGGGAGGGGGAGTTGCATGAACCAATGCATTCTCACAGGCTTAGTACCAGGGCCATTCAGAAGAAAAGGATACCAGCAACTATAGGGATTTTCATTTAGAAGAGTGAATCACTGCACAGGATGAATGCCAGGATGTTTTAGTTGTAAAACTGCCATGTTTGATTAGGATATGCTCACATGCACAACTTGTAACTAAGCATGTGTTTGGGTAACTACATTTATCAAGCTAGTATCTTCAAAATTAACATTCCACATATTAGCATTAGTTTCCAAAAATGTTCCATAGACACCTAGTTCTCAGTGAATTGTTATATCTATAACCATATCTCTCTCTCTCTCTAATATACTGCAAGTCACTTGCACTGCAAGTTACCTATGCTGCATCATTGAGAATTTTTAAAAATGCATTATCTTTAGTTTTAAATATAGTCTAAGGTTTTAGTTTACCACAATAAGCGTCCCCTCTTGACAATATCCCTTCTACTATTGTTCCAGTGACAGAAGTGAGGGTAGATCCAAACTTTGCCCACTCCAAAACTAGGGAAATATGGGATTATACTTTAGGTAAAAATATGTTGGCTGCCAATGCTAATCTGCATCTGAAAATTTAGTTGTCTGGGTGTCTTCAATACAATTCCGTGGGCGCCATCATGGTCAGGGAGCCCTAGCTGTCACAAAAAAATATTGGAAGTACAGTGGAATGTCACTAATCTGTAGACCAATGCAGGAAGCATACTGCTCTTTTCCTACGAGGCCTAACTTCAGTATCAATAAATGTGAGAGCATGGGTGACGTGATCAGCTATCTGCAGTTAGCCCTCACGCTATAGAAATGCATAGGATGCTGCTTGGCTGGATGGCTGCCAATTACCTTAAATGGCAGACACTTTGGCAAGGTGGCCATCTATTTACTTCTATGGTGGGACATTGTCTTGATCAGTGAGACTCTGTTCTTGCAATTGCACTGCCTCTTGCTTAGCACTTGGGCATGTTTCTCTCCTACTTACCACTAAAGCTGGAGCTTTTCTGCTCCAATATTTTCTTCCCATGGTTGCCAGGGCATTTTTTGCCTGACCCCTGCCCTCTACAACCTATATTGCACATCACATACTTCTAACCTCCCGACTCTGAAAGCTTCACTGTACATTAGTCATGTACGCCAGCAAAAAAAATTTGTTTTGGTTCGTTTAGTTTCGGATTTTTCTTATTTTTTTTTTCCATTTTCTGGATTCGGGTCTTAAAGTCAGTTCAGTTTTGACATTCGGATTTGTACGAATCCGAAATTTTCGTTCATTTCGGATGAGATAAATATTTACGAGCGAAAATTTGATGCAGAAAAGTGACATGTTTAGTTTTTTTTCTTTTTAACTTTTGACAGCCCCCCCAAATAATTCCAAACCCTTTAGGTCTGGTAGGAATTTTAGGGGGGACCCCAACACCAAAAGAACAAAAGAAAAATAGTGGAGTCCCGCCTAAAATCCCTTACCAGACCCTTGATCTGAGCAGCAGCCTGGCAGAGCAGGAAAAGGGGGGGCGAGCATGTGCCCCCCCCCCGCACCATACCTGGCCACATGCCCTCAACATGGGGAGGGTGCTTTGCACGGGGGATTATAGGAATCTGGGTGCCCCCTCCCCCCCCCGTGAATGAGTAAGGGGTAGTTGTTACCCCTACTCATTCAGCAAATAAACAGTACAATTGTAAATAAACACACAACACAGCAAGAAAATCTTTTATTTAAAGGGGGCATCCAAATTCCTGTAAGCCTCCCAGCCCTCAGACCCCATATTGAGGGCATGTGACCTGGTATGGTGCAGGAGGAGGTGGGGGGGGGCACGCTCATCTGCTGCTTCAATCAAGGGTCTAGTAAAGGATTTTAGGGGGACCCCACACTTTTTTTTTTGGTGTAGGGTGTGACGTACGCCCGACTGAACCGAGCGTGAGCGTCACAAGGACGTGGCGATACCACTCTCAGCCTCACCCTGCACAGAGATTTGCCAGCTCGCAGGACACAATCTCAGGCCAGCAGACTGAGAGCGATCATCACCAGGGTTGGTTAACTCCGTAGTTAACCCTTTACCCACAAACGTTCACTGCCACCATGTGTTTTTTTGGAACGGCACACAAACCGTGCTCAGCAAATGCTGCGACAATTTAAACACTTAAACAATGCCTGTGATACCGCTGTCCTCTCAGACAGGAATATGACATTATTCACTATACAGTAGCGCTCTTCACAGAGGCAAGGATACTTTAAGTTCGTATTTAGAGCGTAGAGATAAGCTTAATGCTTTTTAAGATCGTCCTTTAATACAAAAAACAGTAAATAAAAAATATACAGCAAAAGATATTCATAAAAAGAGACAAAATATATATACAACCGTAAAATAAATGGGAATAAAAGGAGAATACTCAACAGTCCTGGAATTGTGAGTTCTGACAGAGTTCAATAAGCAAAGGAGAAGTTGGCAGGGCTCTTCAAGCAAGCTTTCATCCGATAAAGTCCAAAGATTAAAGGGGAACTCTTCTGCGATGTTAAGACTTTTCAGTTCCTTGATGTTTTAAAAAACCAGAGCCAACTCTAGTCACCTAGACAGAATATTTTATAAGCCCCTTTTGGAGGGTGTCCCGGAACCGGTCCCTGGGGCAGGGCTGGTGAGGGAAAACAGGGAGGAGGATAAACCTTTATTTTTCACTATCCCCACCCAATTCCAAATTATTAAATGTGGCTGATCAGGTTTTATTACTTTCGTGTGAATGTGGGGGTCACCACCTCTCCCAGACCTGCTTGTTTATACTAACTTGTCCACTGGTAATAGATGAGTACTTGGTGCCATGTCTTAATTAGGAGCACCATAACAGGCTTAGAGAGATATTTGGGACTTTCACTAGAGCTGGGGCAATAAAAGATCACAGCCAGAGAACAGATCTCTGTTCTGTGGAATGTGGAAGTCCTGGCAAATGGCTAACTGAAGGCCTGTATTTGCTCTGAACTGGGGGGACAAGAGAATGCTATGTTTAATATTCAGACTCAGACCCCATTATCGTCACATAGGGTGCCCCCTAAACTTCCTACTAGACCTAAAGGGATGCATCCAAATGTCCGCATTTGCTGATATTCGTCCGAATTTCTGTTCAGAACAAAATAAATCGCACTTGTATACTGTACATTACATACTACTGATCAAAATATTGACTGTTTGAACAATTGCTTATTCTAAGTGGTTTTAAACTATTTTGATAAAGTTCTTCTTTAAAATGGAACAAAATTTAGCTGCTTGTACAATATACAGTACTTGCACATCATGGCGCACTTACCTCTTTGTGAGCCCTCCTTTTGCAGTGACAGGTCCAGCTTCCAGTCCACTCTCCATCCAACATCACTATCATCGCCCCTGTCACTTGCTTCAAGTCCTGCAATGCTCCTGTTCTGCAATTGGATAGTCACTGATGATGTAGCTCCTACACATGCCACAGGGGTTACATTGTCTGCAGCACCTGGCTGTAACCATGCATACATTCCAAGAGAAAAATTGGGGAAAGATTTTTCTAACTCCAACTATTTTTCAGAGTGGTCCTTTAGTTCCTTTTTAAGGTAGGCTCAGACAAAGTTTTAGCACTCTGTCTATAGTTTGTATAAAGAAAGGCATATGTAATAAAAGAAAAATCCAGTGCCTTGAGGTTTATGTATATTTGTGAGATTGTTGCTGGTGGCACAGTAATGAATGTATAATTTCTCCGCGGAATAAGTGCGGCATATTTTTTCAGTGTACAGTGGTACTTCGGTTCACGAACGCTTCTATTCGCGAACAATTCGGTTCGCGAACAGGAAGTTCGGCAAAATTTTGCTTCCGTTCACGAAACTCCGCATCGGGTGACAGACAAAATAATAGACATCTTCCCTGCTCTGACACATGGTCATGGCTTTCTCTAGTCGAAATCACGCTCTGATCAGTTTGATTCGGTTCGCGAGCAATTCGGTTCGTGACCAGAATCGTGGAACGATTTAAGTTTGTGAATCGAGGTATCACTGTACATTATACTGCAAGTAGGCTTATTCTGTTTTTAACAATGCCATACCCAATATTCAGTGCAATGCAGCTATACCTGATTTTGCTGTAGCACACCTCATCTGCACTAGGTGTCCCTTTTTCTAACGTTCTTAAATAGGGAGGCAGGTTTTGGTAAAGAACTGAACAACATGTGTGTGTTATGTACATTATAGCAGCAGAGAAACCAAAGATTCCAAAGAAGGGTAAAAAGCTAAGTTGACAACTTTGAGTATGATGACAGAAAAGTTTATACTATATCAGGGATGGCGAACCTTTTTGAACCCGAATGCCCAAACTGCGACGCAAAATCAATGTATTTATCTCAAAGTGCCAGCGCTAAAAATAAGTTTAGTATTGCAGTTTGGGCGCTCAGGTTTAAGAAACGTTCAACATCACTGCCTTAGGCAAAATAGAGAAACCCGCATATTCAAACATTAAGGCCCCATTCACACTGAGCGACACTCACCTGGGCGGATTTCCGCGCGGCCTGGATAGCGCGACTGTTCAGGCGACGTTCCAATGACGATCGCGCGACCTTCACTGTCGGGCTGCATGCAAAAATTGTGCGACATTCGCGGGAAAAAGGGTCCTGCACGAGCGACATGAAGCTGTACATTAAAACAGCTCCATTGAAAAGCATTGGATGGCGACTTCTTGCGATATCGTGCGGCAGAAATCGTGCGATAAAACGCCCAGTATGAATGGGCACTTATACACTCAATAAAACACATACACATACACGCACTTATTAAAACACACACATTACACACACACAGAACTACTAATAAAATTGAATAATTAAAACATTGCCCCCTCGCCTGCTTACCTGTTTTGCAGAGAGGTGGGCTGCATCCCTGGGGTCTCTCATCCATGCATCTCTCATGGTGGAGGGCTGTGCGGCTCTGGGGGGGGGGGACTGTGCGGCTCTGGGGAGTATGGCTTGGGGGGGGGTCTGTGCAGCTCCCGGGGGGAGGGCTCTCATGGGGAACCCGAACGTCCTGGATCGCCTCTGTAGTCGGGCCGGTCACAATCAGGCAACAGCGGTGACCTCTAAACAGGCAGATTAGACGGCCGCTCGAGGGAGCCTCCCGGGGTCCTAGCGAGGAGGAAGCAGGCGTCTAACCTGCCTGTTTATTGGCCGCCACTGCCTGGTTGTGACTGGCCTGCATCGCGTACCAAGGCGATCCTGGTCAGTCGGATCTATTTCAATTGGTGGTCCCTGAACCTGGGCTCGTGTGCCAGCAGAAAGGGCCTTACGTGCCCTACCTGGCACGCGTGCCATAGGTTCGCCACCACTGTACTATATAATAAAATTAGAAATACATTTCTAATGCTTTCTTTTGAACAAGAGTACCTGCAAAGTTGAAATATATTCACATTCCTATAAATGACAGGTTGTGCTGCAGTCTCTTTTTGGCTTGTAATAATCCATCAATTTACTGATAAAGATTTAAATAAAACATAATTGCTTAACTTTAAACTAGATATTACTTTTCCTGGCAGTAACCTCTTGCTTCTACTATTCAGTTGGCATAAATATATTTAAAGTTGCCAACTCTTACTATGATTTTAAAAAAATTGTATGATCTATCCAGAGCATATTTTCTGTTTAACAATCATTGGATTAAACTGTACAGTTTTTAACGTTATAGGTCTTTGGTAGGATTGGCAGAAAAACAATTGCAAACTGGCTTGGCAAATTGCATTGCATTTATTCTCGAAATCTGTGCAGTCAGTGCCAAAGCAAATGGGATGTAGTTGTGGCCTGGTGGGTAAATGTACCATCAATGATTGTATAGTCTTAGCAGGGTGCATATCGCATTGTGTTATGGTGACAGTTTATTGCTGCTATAGAAAGAAAACAAAGTATTTTAATATAATTATATGCTATGCTGAAATCATTGCACAATTTTTTAATGCATTTTAATAATAAACTTATTTGTCTAAGCTTTAATAGCAATTGCTAAACAACAAATGTCACTTATTAGCAATTTAGCCACAAGAAACATACTGTCTATTTAACCTCTCCAGATCTTTTTTGTTTTTTAACAAGTTATGTTGCTCGGAGTTATATAACTTTACATTTTTCCAGCCTACCGGACTGCCGTATATATCCTTTTTTCAGGACAAATAGACCCTTTAATCTTGTAGCATATTTAAATAAAAATATTATTGATTCCCAGGTTTTAATTCAGGAGAAACATGGAAAAACTGGGAATAATTATTTTCCTGAATTTTTCCCAATCACGTTTTTCTGCAATTCATAGCCCCAGACATTTACTCCAAAATATTATCAACAAAGTCCTCTGACTAAAAGGATATCTCATAAGTGTGATTTTTACATGATATAGCTGAAAGTTAAAGCTGAAAGTTTAAAAAACTTTTATCCTTTTTCAGTTTATTTTGTGATGCACACAATTAAAGTGCAAATCATTCATTTAACATTCAGATAAGATCAAGTCTGGTTTGGGCTAACAGGAATTAGAACCATGTCGCCAATTTCACAGTTTATGTTTGTTAGAACGTCAATGACAGTGTTCACACTGGAAAAGCACTCAACATATTTGTTTGGGGATCAATGG
>NW_017307805.1:102677-103547 GCF_000935625.1 Nanorana parkeri
AGTATATATATATATATACATATATATATATAACACTTTTTTTGTCTGTATAATATACAATTGAAAAGCATTTTGTTATTTCTGTTTAGAAAGTGCAAAAAAAAACCTGTTGATGTTGCCAGGAATCCACTGAGCTTCTAACTTCCTGTAGTGAGCTAAGAATGCTGCATTGAAATCTCAAACAACGTGGACTACAGAACAATTATCTGCTATGTTATTGAGATAAGGAGAAAGGGGTGTTTCCAGTAGTCCTGACACATTTTCTGTGCTTGGGTGACAATGCTGTTCCTCTATAGATACAGTAAAGTAAGTGAGCATTGTTGCCCTAGGACAGGAAAGGTGTTAATGGCAAGATCAATAGGTGGAAATGAAAGGAATAAAGCCCTAAAAATAAAGTAATTCAGCCACCAAATCTAAGTTCTGACAATTTGTCAGTAAAAAGTCTCATACCTATTACAGAAAGTGCTGTGTGCTGTCAGGTAAAGGATGGAGAGAAGGTTGTAAGTTCTTTCTGCTGATGATTGGGTTAAGTGTATGTGACTGAAGAGGTGTACTTTTATAATGTTATAGGCAATTAAATTATGCTTGAGTTGGGTGATTAAGCTAAGAGCACTCAGCTTTCTCGCTACATAGAAAAAGAATAGGTTTAGTGCATGTTCAGTAAATTGTCAAATATACACAGAGCACACAAATATCCAATGGTTACTAGCATTGAAATTTGAATTGGGGGTCAAACATGAATCTGACCCAATTTTTTAAATTCCTATGATATTGGTTGTGGTCGAATTAGATGCCTACCAACAATGAACTGCGAAATGTGGCACAATAAAAAAAAGCAAAACAAATTATATATAGATATATATTTATATA
>NW_017307805.1:103696-104031 GCF_000935625.1 Nanorana parkeri
TCCACCCTGGATTTATCCCAGGTTCCTGACAATTAAGTTGAATGACCTGGAGGGTGTCCAAGTCAAATGCTCACATAAGCGAACGCAATGTCAGTCAAGACTTTATTGCAAATCTGTAAAAATTGTGTTGTGGTAATTTGTGTTTACGCCAGCCCGACTTCATCTTATCTTAATGTTATGCTAGTGCTACCAATTTACTTAAACAGATTATTTTTGTTCCTGCACCAAGTAGGAGGGAGAAGACAGCTTTCTTAAGGTGATATGCAAATATTCACCTCGAACTTTGCAATTCCGTTATGTTACATAAAAATCACACTTATGTGATATGCTGCTAC
>NW_017307805.1:104044-107795 GCF_000935625.1 Nanorana parkeri
GAGGAGAGTTCCTGTCTGGGGTTTATGTATCACCCAGATTCCTGTCTTACACCTTTCGGGACCTCTAGTCAGCTCCAGGTTTTAGGGCTAGTTTCCACCAGTCCGTGCGCTCATCACACTGCCCCGTGCCCGAACGCAAGGGATCGCATACACAAAGTCTCCTTGCGTTTCGGGGTGGGAGGGGGCCTGGCAGTGCCATTCATGCACTATTTTTTGCGATCATACCGCACTGGAATGCAGGGCATTGTATTACCACGCGGTCCTGTGCAGCCAATCGCATTTCTGGTGGGGGGGGCGTGTCTGCTGTGCCATTGACATGAATGCCTTGAAGACTTAAAACAATGGTGAGTGGATGATGATTGTATGATGACTGTATGTATGTAATTGTATGTGAGTGGAAAAGGAACAAAGATGATTAAGATACCTAAGATGGTTAAGATACCTAAGAAAAGTGATTTAACATTATGGGAAAATTGTAGAAATATGGCTTTACCTTTTAAGAATTATTTTATCTAGAATATCACTCAGAAGATGTAAAAGCCTTTCTACGGCATGCTGAGAACAGTGAAGGAAGGATACAGAGAGAGAAATACTAACATACTGCAGATCCTGTTGTCACACTTCCCTGTATGATGATGATGGCACTGGGTTTTGCCTCCTGCCTGAGCTGCTCAGCTTCCTCCCAATCCACTTTGAACCAGGGATGTGCGGTCAGGAGAGGCAGAGCCTCACCTAGAATTATGGAGAAAAAAGCTGACGGCTTTTTCTCCATTCACATCGGCATCTAACAGGTTACACAACAGGGAAATCCTCCCCGCTGTGTAACCTGTCACGGAGCCTCAGTGGTGAGGAGCAAGTGAGGGACAGGGAGGCTCCTACACTAGCTTGGGGACGGGTTTGGGGTGGGACTTCGTCCGGTGAGGGCGAAGCTTTGGCCATCAGGAGGCGGGGCTGGGGAATGCCTCACCCCGAGCAAGAGGTACCGCACGTCACTGCTCTGGCGTTGGGTGTGTCCACACACTACACCCAGACCATCTTTGTCTCTTTTGAACGTGTTCCTGTCATCCTACTCTTCCAGCAAGCGGATTGTTTCACCAGCTTCATTGAACTCTAATACCTGTGATCCCTGCAAACCTTTTCTTACCTTTATTACTGCTCGCTGTGAACCTGCACTTCCAGGAAGTGGATTGTTTCACCAGCTACTTGTAATTCTCAACTCTGCTTCTGTGGCTGCTTGTATTTTGTACCTGCTTCTCCTGAGTGTCTTGCCAGATGATCCATCACAGGTCCTCTGCTGTGTACCAGCGCTCCTATTACTTTTATGTATGGACTTCTTCCTTTGTATACTACATATCCTGTACTCCTGACCTGCATTGTGTATACTTGCTTCACCCCTGCTGGACTCTGAATCCTGAACCTCAGAGCTGCAATTAGTCTCTGTGTCTGTATAGGAGTGCTAGAGGGCCCCTGGCAGAGGGCAACCTTGAAGGTGTCCGTCAGCACAATCATCCTCACCAATAGAGGTTCTTCTTAGATTCTGTGCCTCTAGTGCCTCCCCAGTAACGTACAGACACCTACTCCCTATTTTCTCAGTGCTCTGCATCCCAGGCACTATTTTTGCTTGCTACTTTAAGTCGCTTTGTGTGCTTCCGGTCCTCGTACTTTGACACCTGTACATACACTGTAATACCGAATGCTGTTATTACAGAAGTCCTAAATATATATCAGATTGCAGATGCAGATCACAGCAAGGGCCAGGCCCTAACTTATACTTAGAGGAGGGGGTATTGGCTTGGAACATCACACATAGTATCTACAGTGTATTGGCCGAGGGTAGAGCAGCAACAACTACACCAGTGCCCAGATGTGCTACAGATCTTGGGGTGAGAGGAGCAATTTGCCTCATGGTGTGTGACACACCAACTAGCTAAAGCTATTGAAGTAGAAAGGTGATACTAGGGGGGGTCTAATAGAACCTTAAAGAGAACCTGTCACCTCCAATGTGCTATCATATAGGGGGCTTGTGAGCCCCGCCATGTGATAGCAATCAAGTTAAGTTAAAAAAAAAAGTAAAAAAAATAAAGTTACATAAAATTAAATTAAAAACTCCCCCCGGTCATGCTAACTGATGACTGGGCTTTTATATATACTGTGTGTGTATGTGTGTGTATATATATATATATATATATAGATAGATATACAGTAATGGGCAAAAATATTGAAATATTGGCACCCCTGCATTTCTGTCAGATAGTGCACCACTTTGTGCAGAAAATTGTTGCAATTACAAATGTTTAGGCATTCTCATGTTGATGTATTTTGTTTGTATTGGTATGACACAAAAAAGTGGAGAAAACAAAGCCAAAACTGACACATTCCACGCAAAACAGTGGGGGGCCTGGCCTAAAGCCGTGTAACAGGCCCCCACATTTTTGATAGCTGCCCTGGCTTTAGGTCATATGATCTTTAAAAGGTTACTATGCTGTGTGCTGCTGTTACAACTTGCAGTAAAAGTGTCCTCTGCCTTGAATCTTGAATTCAGGTGCGTGTATATGAATGAGTTTCTTATATTTATGCTAAAGTCCTGACAGACCTATAGTAATCTGTGGTACAGTATTATATGCTTACCTACATGGTGTCCGAACCTTACACTTTGTGATCTAAGAATATGGTGTGAGCTAAGTATTTTAGAATTTTACTATTGTGGATACTGTGAGTTAATTGCACACAGTGTGAATACTTGGCAGGCTTGTGTCCTAAACCCAGATAGCCTTTAAGTATCGCATTCAATAATGACCTCTATTTCCTCTGTACATACATGTTATAGAATTTTCAGTAAGTACTGGCTCAGACTCCATTTAATTCTCTGGGACATCAATGAAGCAGTAACTTTGATTGAGAGAACAAAGCTACTGTAACAGTCAACTATCACAAAGCAACAGAGGTTATTGCATTTCTAATATCCCTTTCAACTAGGCCTTCACATCTGTTCCACAGTCTAATTACAAATACAAAAAGGCCATAATTCACAATTGCATCATAACAAAGAAAGATTGAAGTGATTTAAATTCATGTGCATAGTCTTCATTCATTGCGGCATACATCTGTTATGTTATTTCCATGTCGGAAACACAGATAGAGAGGAAAATTGGTGTTATCTCAATAAAGAAAATTCCCTTAGCTAGGCACTTTTTCAAGATAAACCTTGGTTTTTATTCAACGGTATCATTAATGTCATGCAGGACACAAGCTAACCATCCTGTTGAAAATGCAGAAGGGTTTGTTTGTAGTAGGGCTTATTTAATGGGATGAAAACTGCAATGATATGCTGTAACTGACTGCAACAAATTACATTTTTCATCTTTCATCCGTTAGGAGTGGTGGACACAATAAAAAATCATTTTGTTATTGATAAAAAAATTTTTTGCAGATTGCACAATGTTTTCATATTGCAAAACTAGGTGCATTTTTTAAGTCTACAGAATTGCATGCAGCAAAATTATTATTATAACTGCCACTGGTACCCAAGGCCCACTATATGGGCCCATGCAAGGGTAGAGAGATATTTTCAAGCAATATTTAGTTCAGGTTATCTATAATAAAGTACTTAAGCTGTGCTGATACTGAAATTGTTTTATTAAATAAAATTAAAATGTATTTTTAATACAGCTCCCTCTAGAAAGCAGAACATAACATTACTGGGATTCATTCTTGGAATACCACACTAGTAGAAAGAATACTGCATGATTTT
>NW_017307805.1:108057-134759 GCF_000935625.1 Nanorana parkeri
GTGTGTAATATATATATATATATTTATATATATATATATATATATATATATCTTTATAAACAAGCTATTTCAAATGATGGTTTGCTATATTTACCAGCCAGCTGGATATTTTCTTTCTTGTGATGATCCTCCTTATGCTATATCCACCACTATACATATAAGTGCATTGTGTCTTACAAAATCCTGCTTGCTGCCTCTTTGGTATAGGTTCCAATAAAGCTCATCTTCTATAGTAATGAATAGTGCCTCATATAAAACACATGCAAAACGCACCCAAAACACACCATTCCACAAATGAAAGGCATTAATAACACAGAGGGGTAAATGTAGCTGCAGCTAGTCACATACAGTTTGAATTTCAGTCAATTCTTGCTAAATTGGCAACAATTCGAGCCATGGGTGGCCATCTTGGCCCCACCTGGCTGGACAAAAGTGTATTTCAAAATTGAAGGAGCCGTGTGGAAAATCCTATCCTATCAGATGCAGCCACTGTTCAGGTATTCAGGCAGCCCCAGGGGCCAACTGCCTGAATACAATATCTGGCAGTGCAGATTACTGCATCTATGCTGTTTAGTGTGAATGGGGGAATCAACTGAAATCTATACTGGTGTGGCATCTTTAATGTATTTGTTTGGTGTGGACAAAACACTTGTTCTTGATCACTGCATGTAGAACATTGAATTATTAAAATACCGATGAACAGTCATACTAAGGCATATAGCTGCTAAAATAGGGGACATTTGCTAACCGTTCTGACTAGTGATATGTGCCCCCCAAGCACCTGCTCTGATTCACTACACAAGCAAGCAGTCGGTGCTGAGGCAACCCATACTTTGAATTCAGTGTTCAGGCCAGCTATAGAATTCTATCACTTGGTCAACCAGGAGAATGTTATGCTTAATGCTGGTAGAACACACCTCAAAATACAGGCTCTACTTACTTTTTCTGCATGCAGCATCCACCTGGACACGCCTTTAAACAGTATTGAACCTAAAAACTGAAATGTAATATTAGTTTATAACTAACAGCTTACCGATCTTTAGATGTAGTGGCTGCCTTAGTTTTCTTTATTTATGCCTAAATTACTTTAGTTTCATCTAATGATCCTGCAAGTAACACACTTCGTATCGAAGGGTGACAACTCTCACTTATTATGCATCTATGGAGAAGCAGTGTTTGCTGAGTTTGGACTGGTACCATGTCATCATTAGGCGACATGCACCTATGTATAGGACAAAGGTGCATAAAGGGGAAGCCTCTGGGGTAAGATACTACTGGGGAAAAGAGTCACGTGGGCTTCAAAGAATGGAAAGGTTAGCATTAGACATTTAAGATTCATTTACAGGGTTATTCACAAAAGGGTGAAGGGTTTGGAGAAGGCAGGAGAAGTGATCAATCTAGGCCAAAATAGGTGAACTGGAAAGTGAGCTGAATTGGAGAATTTTTCCAAATCAGCTATGTTGTCCTAGATTGTTCACTTCTCTTGCCTTCTCCAAACCCTTCACCCTTTTGTAAATAACCCTGATAGTTCCGAATTGAAATTCGGATGAATTTCTGCATATTCAGACATTTGGATGTTTTTAGTCATGTTTTCAAAGTAATGTATTTTTAAAAACATTTGCAGACACTATTATCAGGCCACTTTGTTGTATTCATTTATCCTAGTTGTAACTAGCAACTGGTATTATTCTGCTCCCATCAATACCAACTGCAGAGCAAATCTCTTGCCATATTGATAGATCTGTGTTTTTTCTAGACATTAGCAATGAAAGGTCCAACTTGAAAAGGTCATCACACATTGACGATCTCTACATAACAGTTGGATGAACACAAATTTCACAGTGGCTATAAAACAATGTAATCATGATAACAAAGATACATGGCAAGAATATAGCTAGTTTACTTATTATGCATAACCAGATGCCGACTTGATTCTAGTTGTCACTCAAGCCACATTTGGTGCCGGATGCTGTTTTGTTTCACAAGATAACATTGTAACTGAATAATTCTACCTTCAAATTTTCATCTGCTAGGTCTTTCCTGAAACTTTCTTTGGAGATTAAAAAAAACAAATGAATTATTTTAGAAACTTCAGCCTCTCAATTCAAAGTGGGATATGATGGATCACTGTGAATAACACTTTCACCTTCACCAAAGTCAACATTTCACGGCTACCGTGTGACAAGAAGATTTTATTGAACAGCGTGCAAACAGCTCTGGCTGTTAACACACCACATCACATTAAGTTATCTATCTTTGTGCAGAAAAAAAACAATTATCTATACCTTAAGCATTTTTCTTTACATACACCATTTTCATCATAAATGTGCATTGTTTTGTTTCAACCAAGAAAGATAGCATTGTCTAAGTAATCAAAATAAATAAAATACAGTATACTGTATACATACTAAAAAGTTGATGTGATCATAAATGTGTGTGCATTTTACTTACTGGCATATAGTATTTATCTTTTAAGAAGCACATATAGACTGATTAACTACAATTGGGTATCACCCCTTTATTTCAATGGAATACAGTTTTGAAAGAGATAAGCGGATCCGGATCTGGCCAGCCTGCTCAACCTCTCACGTTTGAGGGATGTTCAGATAGGCTAAACTAATAGGGGATAAAAAAGATTTTATGATCGTTATTGCTCTCTAACAGATAACATGTCATCTCATGGCTTTCTTCTTGTCCCCTCCATACTTCAGACACCTAAACTGAAAGCTTCAACGCGCATGCTTGCAGGAATATTCTATCTCATTTGCTCTAGGCAAGCTGGATTGTGCCTGCATGTCCAACTGCACTCCAAAGAATAAGTGTACTTTTAAATAAACTTAATCAAAAAGTATCCCACCCCCCCCGCCCCAGATGTTCACCTCCCTGAATTTGACAGCTGTGTCCTTTTGTAAAATCAACAGCTTTTGGCCAAAATGTTTATTGTAATAGACCATCTTCTAAAGCTGAAGACACTGAGGAGAAACCTCCTTACACTTTTTTTAAGTATATGTAAATTCAGTAACTAAAATCTCATTAAAGATTTAACATGGTAATCTAGTTTCAAAATTCATTTAAAATATGTTTAAAACATTTAAATAATATCTGGTGATCATGCCATCCTGACTATGGCACCAGATGATAGTTTAGTATAGAGAACATATAACTAGCACTTGCATGGTGGGTCTTTGGCTGATAGAACAACAGCAACCATTAGTGTACAGAAGGAGGAAAAAACATGCACATACCAACAATATTGCACCACTACAGGGTATCATAGCAATAGCAATTCTTTGTATCATTGTATTATTTATTATATTTGTAATCTGTTTCATACCACTGGCATCCCATATTTTTTAGCTTGCTATATACAGTATAGCCTTTGCAGTAACCATAGACATCCTTTTATATACTCTATGAATTGTACGGTAATTAAGCTTTTTATAAACTCTATGGGGGAAATTTATCAAAACTGGAGTAGACAAAATCTGGAGCAGCTGTGCATGGCAACCAATCAGCTTCTCTGTTCAGTTTGTTCAGTAAAGATCTGAAAATGAAAGGGAGAGGCTGATTGGTTGCCATGCACAGTTGCTCCAGATTTTGTCTGCTCCAATCTTGATAAATTCCCTTCTTTGAATTTTAGTTTAGTTTCAACTAAACACATTTTCCTTTCTCTTTTCCTTGTATATAATTTTATTCAGGTATTTTATAGTATCTGTGTCATTATCATACAGTGAGAATAGGTATGCAGTATTGACAGGTAGGAATTTGGACTGGGAATGAGCTTTTTTCACGGACATATATATATTTTTGATAGTGAGATCATAAAAGCAACAGCATGACTTGACACAGATACACAGATCCCAGCATACGGCAATAAAATATTACTGACCATTATTTGGCTGCTCTCCCACCACAACAATACAATGAAGATCTAGTGGAAAACACTACATCACATGTACTTTAACTACACCCTTCACAAAGAAATGTTCCCTTACTGCAGATAAAATCGATCTCTCATTTTTTATATCAATAAAAATGTCTTAACTTTTGAAATAAAATTATGACCAAGGGCATACGATATATTCTCAGCCAGAAATGACAAAATAAGACATTAATTTTGTCAACTGCTAGAATGTTTTGAAGATATAGTGTAAAGTGTAGCGCCCTAAACCATTAGACTTGTATCTTATTTTTTAGACCAAACTGGGATAGGTTCTGAAATCTTACTTTTAAGCCATAAATTGCATTTGTGTTAGAGAGTAACAGCATTTTTTTTAAATCAACAGAAAATAAACTTAAGAAAAAGGAGAGCTAAAATAATTAGAATACAACTCTATGTAGTTTATAAGGAAGACAACTCAAATATCTAAGAGAAGAATCAGATTACTCACCTCTCTGGCAGCCCATGTCTCTTATGTTTCTTTCATTTTAGCGCTGAAGACTCTGTCAGTCTTTTTGGCATTTGCCACTTGTGGGACTGTCACATAACTGTGTCCCCCACCATGTATTCACTCAAATCCCTATGCCGATGCTGAGACCTATAGTAATGTAGGGGTACAGGAAGAAGCCACAGCTTGCAGCAGGGGACACAGGCATCCATTACTCCTAGAAGTGTCAATTGCCAAAGAGTCTTATGGAAGCTACAGCACTGAAATGGAGGGAAGCCTTGGGATATGGACCACTAGAAAGGTGAGTATTATGACTCAAAGTGGGCTGAATCCTTCTATCTTTTTGCAGCCAAAGATGACCTCTATTTAGATCTTCAGTTGTCATGGTGTCACCCATGTGATCAGTTATGACACCAGCCATTTGGGGGCTTGAAAGTTCTCTAGAGAGCTGATATAAGCATTAAGGTAACTGACAGTTATCACCAGAGGCACACTTTGAATATCTGTTTTGGGAAACAGCTATATTGGTGGGTTTAGTTCCCCTTTAAGGTACAATTTTTTAGAGGCTGACAGTGTCTGTTTAACTATTAATTTTGCAACAGATATTTTTTAGTACAGTACCGTTTTTTATAAGATGGAAGTAACGAATGTTATTCATCTAAACATGTTCTTATTTCTACTTTATAGACATAGGGTTATCATAGCCTTTTGAAAAGCCGCTTTGGCAGCCTCCACAAACAGAGAGACACATGTAAAGGTCAGGATATCATAGTAATGCAGAGGCAGTCATAGTTAAGACCCCACCAAATTTTAAAGGCCCAGGTATGCTGTGCGAATGCACATACACTGTACATCCAGTTATAATAGTGTGATACAGTTCTCTTTTTTTAGTTTTATTAAAGCCCAACTGAACCTTCAGTTCAAATCCGCAAAATATATTCCAGATGGATCAATACAAAAGATGTGCAAAGTCAGAAAGCAGCCACAGCCTAAGTAGAAAAGTAAGTCTCCTGCCAACATGCTCCAGTGGTGCTGCATAACTTGTCTGACATTGACACTGAGGCATGTTGTATGTGAGGGCCATTGCCCTGTTCCAAAAAAATAAAGTTTAAATTCTACCATACCTTTTTTTTTTATAGCTCTCACCCTTATGCTGTGTCCTTCTGGCTCTGTGCCTACCCTACTTGGGGCCACTATACTGTATATCAATGACACATTAATTTTTTTAAATAAGTTTGTAGTAAATGGATGGTAGGTAGAGTAGTTAAAAATAAAGGTACTTTCGAGTGATATTTGAAAAGCACAGCTGACTTTCGACCATGTTATTTTAAAAAGAATAATGCCAGCTATCACTTTTCCGCTCCTTTTAACTTACAAAAAGAAAAACTTGAGAAAACTGAAATTCTTCCTTATATAATGGATTTGAATCGCGAAGCTAACACAAGATTGAGTATACTCGTTTTCAAAAAAATGAGTTATTTTCAATTCATTTAGATTTGTAAAAAATTGCAGTCACATGACTATATAAGAAAACCTTAATCTTGCGTTAAAGCTTTGTGAATTGACCCTAATGTATAAGTTCTAATCTCACTTTCCCATTAGGGGATACTGCCTCCTGTCTTGAATTTACTGTGCAGTACATGCTCTAGCAGTGAGAACCCACCTACAGCACACAGATTGGCATTTCCCCAGTAAGATAGCACTTCCAGTACACAGATTGCTCTTTCCCCAGTTAGACCCCACTTACAGCACACAGTGACACACTTCCACCACACAACTGCATAGTGAACACTGTCATTGTCCTCCCCACAGAGATTGGTCAGTGAGCCCAGACACGCGATTGGGAGTTTCAGCACAGAGTGACGCTCAGTTCAACAGCAGTCCCTGTCCCCTTCCAATGTGCACAAGTTTCTCATTGCGTTTTAGTTAAGGGCTTTTTGGGTCCTTTTGGCACACTTTACTATAACCTGTCAGGTTATACTTTCTTGTAAAAAAACAAAATATATGTAGGCTGCCATTGCTGGTCAACTTCTAAAAATGCTATTTACCGGCCTGTTGTGCTCATTGTTGAGCTCCATTGCTTTCTGAGTCACAGATCTATCTAAGGATGCAGATTGAGGGCTGTGCCATTACTCTGACTTCACTTGCTGCATACTTGCTCTGGTTTGTTACACATTAACTATTAAAGCTAAATGACCCGCATTTATAGCCAGCCATCTAGAACTTTCAGAAAAAGGAAAGCAATGGCAGCCTAGTATTTTTCTCATGGTCGCTTTACATTAAATACTGTAAATTGAAGTTATAAGAATGTTAAATGTGTAATTTCCTCATCATACATTTTCATGACTATTATTAGAACTCTTCCATCAGAACTTTTTTGTGGTTGTGACGCTTATACCAAGCCTAACATTACAGAAAAATTGTATAAATTTGTGAAGTTAAGAGTCCAATGAGGAAAAACTACTTCTACTTAAACCAGGGCATCACAAAGGCCCACCTAAGGAATACACTTTTTTACAACACGCTCTCTGCAGTCAAAGTTAGCATCCTGTACAAGGAGCTCTACTGCAGTGTGCGCTATATACTGGAAAGGAATTTAAAGGAAGACTCTCCCAGGATGGAAATAGAGGAGCTTGGCATTTGCAGACTCGTTTTTAAATGTACATGCTCCATTGCTATCATCGTTTTCCTTAATTCACTACATAGTGAGTGACTGACCTGGAACAAACAGGTGTATATCATGTGCTGGAACATCTTACATGTGCACATTGGTTCTGACTTTGTGGCTCGCTAAGTAGTGAAACAGTTCTAGCGTACACACCTGCAAAAAACAGTTAGCATTTGCTGTTTCCATATTTTCATCTTTGCCCATCGTCACAGCATTGAAATCTAACTTTGACTGTAAAAAAATCAACATGACAAGTCTATAGCCTCTAGGGATTCCAAGCCCACATTCTACATTCACCTTAGGTCCACTGGTTCTTTAGCTAGGCTTTTTCTCACAGGAGAACAGATGGTTCAGCTATTAGGACAGGTGAATTTATCGAATGGGTTGTAAGAGTGGTTAATCAACCCATCCATCTATAATTCAATTACAGTGTATATTAAATTAGGATGCATTTAACAGCGTGATTACGTTCACTGAATGCAGATATTTATTTTGCAATATGAAAATTAAAATAGTATAAAAGATCAAAAGAGCCATTCTCCTACACACATGTAGTGCTCACCCCAAAGGAGCCTCTGGATAGAATGGCACCTCCTAGTCTGTCTAGGGTTTACATTAGTGCTGCTGCCCCAAAAGCGCTTACCATCCCTCCAGTGGCAACTGATAAAACTGATATCCACACAGATGATATGATGCTAATGAACATTTATTAAAGAACTTTGGGAGAGAGAGGGTAAGGGTTCAGGACACTCAAGGTGAAGCAGACTCCAAATAAAGATGGAAGGAAGTACTCACAGCCTTCACAAATAGAGGACCTTTTTCTGTACTGGCTGTGCAGTAGCTGATACAAAAACTGCTAGTCCATTTCAGAATAGATCACCATGCTAGAGCAGAGGATCAATTTCTCAGGCTCCCTGTACCTGCTGAAGTTGTTCTCTGTCATCTCCATTCTCAAGCTTCACTCTTTAGGCCTCAGACCCAGTCCCCTGAGGCTGAGCACATAGCTTACCTTCCTAGGCAGTAGGCCTAGAAGGGTCAGACAATCTGCAGCATCCATCCCCCTGGCAGGAGGCCAAGGGGGGGAAAGACACTTTCCCATGGTCAGCCCTGAATACTTCTGTCCTCCCCAGTATGCACCACTGGCCATGAACCTCCTAGTGATTGGCTAGGGAGACACATATATTCATAACACCATATTACTGGATGCTCTGCTCTGTGGCAAGGTTACACCCAGCTTAGGCAAATGCAAACAATAACAGAGCTTAGGAGAGATACAATGAGAGCAAAATTAAAATCAGGAACAGACTAACTATAGTCTGACAGAAGCTAAATTTAAATAGTCACTCTTGCTTAAGGCAGGGTGGCTACACACGTTAAACAACATGGATGGAGGAATCTGCCCTTCCGGGGCGATTGTATTCTATACATGTAGCTGTTAGAATACCTTCTCAACCAACAACACAGCTTTTTCAACAAAAGTCGATTAAATAAATCGACTTTTGTGGAAGAAAGTGATGCAGACAGGGCTGTCCAGAGCTTGCATTTTGGCAGCAGGAGTCAGCAGGACTTGGCTGAAATTCAAGCAGTGTGTGGCCAGCTTAAGTTTCAGTCTTTAAACCCTTCATGACTGGTGTATTGTGTTAAGGATATGCTTGTGTAAACAGTTATTCACCTGCTTTCTGCAACTGAGTGCTGCCTCTTCCTGAAGCCCCTGAAGGGCAGGGAACGAGGTGTCCAATTTGAGATCCTTATAACCAAGTGTAGGCTCCCAGGCCTTTCATAAACATGTCTCAAAGCCCAGCTGCAATTAAAAGCCACCAGTCTTTTACACTTTAAGAGTTTAAAGCAAATTCACATTATGTATATTCATAAAGATGAATGTTATAAAAAGATAATTACTATACACCTAAATGATATAAAGGGATGCTCTATTTTCTTTTCAACACTTAAAGTGTATGTATTACCAGCAAAAAACCTTATGTTACACACAAACACATATCATGTGTATGAAATATGTGTTGGTATAGACTCTGTCTAACCTATACTGCACAGTGCGGACGGGGGAAGGTTCTTTTGTCCTGCTTCTTACTGGCACATTCTGAACTTTTGAGGACCTCAGGGAGACCTTTGGTGCTATTTACCCCTCACTTGCCATCTGGCCATTGTGAATACACTGGCAGACACTCTCCAGCTGGTAGACGTGTATTTATGTGATTTTTGAATTCTGCTTGTGCGCGCCCTCTATCAGAATACTAAACAAATCTCTATAGCAGTCCAATCGCTTGTATGATGGCGATGTGCAGCTGCTCCCTCTGCTCCCTCTGCCTTCACCACTTCCCCCCCTTTACCCCCCTTTACCGCCTCTGCGGCCGTTATCCCAGCCTCCGCTGCCCCCCCTGTGGGCCTGGGACTGGCACAGCGGGTACTTGCAGTGAGAATGGAGGAGAGATCAGCATTCCCCTAATGCTGATCTCTCCTCCTCTCTCTCTAAAGGCGGAAGCGATGTGTATTACATCACTTCCGCCTTTAGCTGTCATTTCTCTGGCTGCTATAGCCAAAGAAGAAACTGGTAAAGCAGATCTCTGCTTCATAAGCTTCTTTGGGGGTCCCAAGGTGACATTAGGGGTCTTGGAGAGCGCTAATGTCTCCATAAAGAGGTCATGTAATTGTATATTGGCTATCCCATAGAGGGCCTCTTAGCCCCCTATGTGATAGCAATAAAGTTAATTGTAAAAAAACAAAAAGTAAACAAAAAGTCACATATAAAAAAAAGTTTAAAAAATGCAACAAATATTTAAATCCCCCATCCCTGCATGCACGCACATATAAACGTAAATATGCGTCAGGCACGCCTACGTGCGAAAACAACAATTACGCCACACATGTTACATATCACGCCAACGTTGGAGTACCAACAATAATTCTAAGGCCATTAAGCACTGATAACATGAAACTGATGAGCAGTAAAAGCTTTTAAATTGTAAAAATAAAAACCCCAGTGGTGATTAAAAACCACCAAAAGAAAGCTCTATGTGTCCCCCAAAAATGGTATAAAATTCATTTCAGTACAGCGTTGCATGACGGAATAAATGTCAGTCAAAGTACCGCAGCGCTGAATACTGAAAAATGGCCTGGTCAGGAAAGGGTTTTAACACCCCAGTCAGCAAGTGGTTAATAAGTATATGGGTGGATATTAACCAATCAGGAGACAGCACAATTGCTGGCCTTCCAGCCGTTGGGATACATATTCTTGGTGACCAGGATTGGTGTCTTACTGAAAGACACAACAACACAAAGATACAACCAAGGTAAACTGATCTGGCATTGGATATATTGAATAAGTCTTGATAATCTGACTGCAGCAATACTGGAGAAGTATAAATGATGTAAATCAATGTTCATTCAAAACTGAAATTTTATATATGGATGGAGATGGCCTGAGTTAAAAAAAAAATCACCCTGTTCCTTATTATCTTCAAGTTCTGTGCTATGTTCAGGTTTTTTGAAAGTTGGGCGATGAAATACATTTTGCTTGTGAACAATAATGCAATAAAAAGTCACAATAAGGTAAAAAGTTGTATTTGAATTCCTATATCACCTCATTCCTGTATGAACATTTCACTTAGATTTCGTTGCCCTTTGCCTGAATTGTGTGTTTTCAAAACATTATAGTTTATCTTCAGCACTGTATCATTTTGTATGTGGATAATATCAAGAAAGTGTTTCAAATTCTTCTGGGTATCTCTGCAGCTTTAGGTTGTTTTGTTGATTTATAATGGAAAACTAGTGATTATTTTGCTTGCCATCTTCACAGGATCTATCACCAATATACTTCGCTTGAGTTGTATAAGCTTGACGAGATTTGGCTGGAAACAATACCCAGCTATTTATGTGTAGTGGTACCGGTAGAGGCACCTTCAGCCTATTTCTGCTTTTTCTTGCCTAGTATAGAAACAGCACAGCTTTAAATATGTGAATGTTAGTGTTCAGTGTGCCTGCTGATACCTTTTTATAATAAACCTTTAGGTATTATCTGTATTTTAGCATTTATAGTTTTCAAAGCTTAAATTGTGATCTAAATCATACTGATAAATAAAAGTTGAGCATATCATTTTTTACCCCAAATAGGGTTTGTAGCAGATCAACTTCGTGCTCACTGCAAATCATCTATCTGGGTGAACTGATCCACTCATCTGTGAACTGAAGTCCTTTGGATCTCTTATCAGTTTATGTCTGTTGCCAATTTACTCCCTGCCCTCCAATGCCAGTCTTTAGTCAGCAGTGAGCAGGACCCCAATGGGGTCTTATTTTTATTTACTTAAGAGGGTGGAGGGGTTTACGTGGCAGGATTCCTCATCTCCTTTGACATCCCTACCCTTATAAAAAAGGGCCTATCCTAAAAAGGACAGACAGTGTCCTTATAAGCATAGTGATGTCATAGGGGTAGGAATCCCCTGTTCGCACCACAAGCATAGGGACCATATAAAGTCCCAGAATGGAGCACAGGCTTCCCTATTGAAGTACTATGTGTTGAATGGCTTTACTGACTACTTCACTACATAATTCTTGGCCTCGGCTCCACCTAATTGTCAGTAGTCACACTACATCAAATGCTCAAGATGTAAATGTCAGTTCACTAAGCTGTAAAAAAAAATGTTTTAAAGTGACACTAAACTCAGGAGGTAAATCTTAGAAATGCATTCAAGTACCACCATTTAACTATTACGAAAAATGTCTCTGAATTCATGCTAACACCGTCTTCCCTTCTGGAGGGTGGCTACCTTTGTTCCCCATGGTCCCTGTGTGTGTTGTAAAGTAGCCACCGCTCCAAGGTCGCTCTCGTGATGGACTACAATCTCATGTTTAGTTTACCAATTTGTACTGAGATTGTAGTCCATCACAGGAGCGAGCTTGCAGCGGAATCCTCCAGAAGGAAGAACACCAGTCAGCACCAATTCAGAGATGATTTGAGGATCTACAGCTTAGTGATACACACATAAGATACATTTTTGTTAAAAGTTAAGGTACTTGAATGCATTTTTAAGACTGAACTCTTGAGTTTAGTGTTACTTTAACTGTGTTTTTTCTCTCTATAGATAATTTCTTGCTAGAACATGGCATTTATGGCCATATCATCAAGTATTTTCTGTACTTGCTAAAAATGTGACTCATCACATCTAAAAACTGGTAAACTGTAAAATGTAAAAAAAAATATTTTTGAACTTAGATACACTTTAACAATTGTGTTCATAACACATTGGGATCTTTTTTCCCATAACGTTTTACTTTTTTTTTTACAATGGCTCCATTTTCTTTTTTCCTCACAGACATCTCTTAAAACGTAACAATTAACATTGTTTAGAAGCCATTGTATAAATAGCAACTTACACCTGCATTAACTTTCATAAACTAACCTTCAAAACATATATTTACCACAAAAATCAGTAATATAATGAGAAAGACCAATACATGGTGAATTAAACTGACCTAGGCAATAAAACATTTTGCAATTTGATTTAGATTACCATGAGTTATCGCTAAGTCTTGACCCCATAGGCATATCTCAGTAAAAAATAGTTTAAATAGCCAAGATCAGTGTGTGAACCCTTAAAGTGCACCTGTGTCTATGAAAAGCACAACAGGCTAAAGGCAGCTTTAATAAGGGTACAAAATCAGATCACCATTCATGCCCTTTTACAGCAAAATAGTCCAGCAATCCATGGTAATCAGTTTTAGTAGATTAATACAGCAACTAACTTTGCCTCTGTAGTTGGTTGCCATACAGAACACACAGATGCTCCCAGCACACAGGTGCAATTTATATTTAGCAACTAATGGAACTTTCTTTATTGGTAATGAACTCACCAAAACACTGTATGTAGCTGATAAAAAGACAGGCGCAATGGTGAGAAACTATGTTGAATTATTTCTAGATATAAACAGGTTTCAGTTCATGTATATTTTTTTTTTATGTATTTTTTAATGTCTGCTTTAGATCATGCCCCAGCATTTCAGTGAGACATAAAGAAGAACTCCGGGCAGAGTTATTCTTAAACCTTGCTGTGGGGCTACCTAAGCTGCAAAGAGTAAGGGGTCTATTCACTAAGCTGCCGTAGGCAGCCGAGGGAATAAATGACCTCAAGCGAAGTGAGCTGAACTCTGTTCGGCTATTCACTTCAGGCTGGTATTGCTGATTTCAGCCGTATATCGGCTGAAATCAGCCGTACATCGGGTGGCTTTGCGTGGCTTCGGATTTGGCTGAACATGCTCAGCAGAAGGAGTTCGACTCAGCCGATCCAACATCTGGATTGGCTAAGCCGAACCTCCGGCAGGCTACTCACTGCTGTTCGGTCTATTCTTATAGCTGCTGAACAGCAGTGAGTGAATAGTGGGACCGAGCAGAACAGAAAAATAGCAGTGAGTGAATAGCCGAATGCTGCTGAGCGGCATTAGGCCCGGCTGTTCTGCTCAGTCCCTCTGTGGGACCGAGCAGAACAGAAAAATAGTTTAAAAAGTACAAAAAAATAAATAGAAAACGATTGTGCGGAGCTAGCAGTGACAGCTAGCTCCGCCCAACTGCTTTCTATTGGCCGAGCGGTTCTGCTGCCGTCAAAAAAAAATAAAATAATTTTCGCCATAGGAATGCATTGCTAGATTCCTATTGGCTATTTCAATTTGCCATAGCCAATAGCAAACTAGCTATTGCACCCACCCTCTGCTGCTGGCAATCACTAGTGGGGACCTGATGGAGAACTGCAGGTCCCCTCTGCTGATGGTGACATTTTTTTTTTTATTATTCTGACCTCAGCCAACGGCTCCATGTCAGAATGAAAAAAAACAGGGAAAGTTTAAACCTTTCTTGGAAAAAGTGTTTCTCTCCTGGGCGGCCGGGAGCGGGAGACTCCCGGAGCGCCCGGGAGAGTTTGCTGTCTGGAGATCAGTGTCCCTGGTTAGCTGGTAACCAGAGATGCTGATCTCTCTGCAAGTGGCCGGAGCCAGCCGTGAGATGACGGCTGGCTCCGCCCAGCTGTCAGAAGCAGGCTGTCGGCCGGCCAATGGCCGGCCATTCGGCCAGCTTCGGCTTTCAGCGTGGCTCAGTCGAGTCGAGTCATATGCCTTCGGCTTTACTGAGCCGATCGGCCAACTTCAGGAGCTGTAGGGCTATAGTGAATAGCCCGTACAGCAGCCCTTCAGTTCTACTGAACCGAAGGGGTCCTGGGGCCGGAGCTAACCGAAGGATCGGCCGAAGCTACGGCTAGATCCTTCGGCTGCTTCGTGAATAGACCCCATAGTGTTTGTTTTCATCTAGGAAAATAGAATATAGACAAAAATGTAAAAAAAGTTAAGCTCACCTGAACCTTGCAGTCGGCTAGCTGTTCTCCCCTCCTCTGCTCCAGCGAAGCAATGTCCTTTCGGGTCTTCACGGCATATACACTATATAGGACTTGATGACTCACAGGACCATAGACAACCGAAGCGAAGGTGGAGAGAGGCTGCAGGAATTGGTCTAGCAGGCAACTGGCTGCAAAGTTCAGGTGAGCTTTACTTTTTTATTTTCTTCCCTAGACAAAAATGAGCACTTAACTCTGGCAGTGAAGGGTTGGCCCCAGTGCAAGGGTTAAGAATAATTCTGTCTGAAGTTCTTCTTTAAATCACCATTCTGATTTAACCATTCCAGGAATATGGAATTTCTTCTGGTCAAGGCTTTCTATTGATTTACTCCTGTGTTGGGTTAATGTCAAGTACCTTGGTGGAGTTGATGAGGGCAGCCTCCCTTGCAGCTCCAGTCCCAGAGCCCCTGAATGGCAGAACAGGTGCGCGGGGACACAGAGAGGCACGAGTGCCAGATGGTATGCCTGTGGCAGGTCAGTCTCTTCGATGTCAGCAAGTGCTTGGCAGATATATTGCACAGGGACCAGGACATTGAATAGGCGGGATTTTAGAGGAGCCGTAGTCACACTAGCTGGGTCATAAACAGGTGGGCAGAGCAGTACCCGGTTAGAAACAGGAGCAAAGTCAGGAAAGGGCCAGGGTCAGTAGCATGCGGACAGAAAAGTACCAAGTAGCAGGCAGAAGCAGTAGTCGAAGAACAACCCGGGGTCACAAGATCACAGTGTAGTGAGAAGAGTCAAACAAGCCAGGTCGATAACAGATGAACAATGAAACACAGGATCTCAGGAACACAGGAAGGGATTGGAAGCTTGGATTTCACAGCTTTAAATAGCCTGTTTGGTGCCACAGCTCGTAATGAGTGCATGCATTTCCATGCGTACGGCATTGAGCACACACACAAACGCATGCAAACTGATGAGTGCGCGCACAAACGCACACAGATCTGAGCAGAGGTACACAGCTGTGCACAATTCTGTGAGCCAGATTATGCTCACGCACATGTACGGAGCTTCGGCCACATAGACTAACTCTGGCTTCTTGACAGTTATGTTGCATAACCCTTACCTTTAAATTCAGAATTTAAAGGTAAGAGTTATGACTAAAATTGTGCTGTAGTACAACCTAATGCAATTGGGAAATAACTGGTATTTCAACGAGTGCAAGACATCTAGGCCCAGGGTAGCCAAACTTCGGCCCTCCAGCTGTGGTGAAACTAGAAATTCCATGAGGCATTGCAAGACTCTGTCACCCACAGGCATGACTTACAGAGGCAGATGCATGACGAGATTTGTAGTTTCACTACAGCTGGAGGGCCGCAGTTTGCCTGCCTCTGGTCTCTGGAAACATCTCTTTGCCTAGAGAGGTGCTGAGCTGTGTTCTGCTATCTGAGAAGTCCTAGAGCACACTCGAGCCATCTGAAAATATTACAGCACCTGGGATCTTTTTTTAACGTCTCTGTGTGTTTCTTTTGGCGTAATGTGTATACTTTGCAGCCTGAAGGAGACATAAACATTGAGAGACTTACAGACATGTGTGTCTGGTGTTCAGCACTCCTGCTGTTCATAGATGGAAGAGCTCTCTGAAATGTCTTAATAAGATTTCTTTTTTCTTATTATGATCAAGGATTGACCTGATCTGCACCTATGACTAGAACGTTTTAGTCAGATAGCACACAGTCATGATATCAGGATGACATTTTTAAAAATAAGATCTTTTTAAAATGTAGCTGTTTCTGAGATTGCAAATATCAGACAATACTGACAGGACGACACTGCTGTGAGTGTTAAGTAAACAGACACATTTTCAGGTGAGAAAGCATAGTGCTTGTAAATTAAGAGATATTCAGGAAAACATGCATAAGTGTTGTAGAAACTACTGAGTTCAGGATCTATTTTAGGAGTCTCTTCAGACGAGAAATGCAATAAAAATGTGGGCTTATTATAAATCCAGTCCACACAAAACATATACATTGCTTGTGAGGCAATGCTGCTGTGCTGAATCACCCATTGACTTTTTATACTGTATGTGTCTTGCCTTTAGAGGTGAAAGGACCTCAAGGTTCCGCTACCCTGACATTCTCAGCTTGATACCAGTGGCAGACCTAACAAACAAAGGAGATGCAAGATTTTTTCTCGGGGGCACCCCCTTCCTGTTCCCAAGGGGGGGTGCCGGAACTGGATCTCACTGGCCCCCTAACCCCTCCCAGCTCTCTCTGCACTAAAAGAGCTTACACTCTAATGTCCCCCCCATTCATATTCATATTACATTCATATAGCTCTGACATATATCCGAGTACTGAACAGAGGACACTGAACCAGTCACAGCAGTCTCTGTACAGAGAAGCTTACACTCTAATGCAGAATGCCATCATCTGTAGAGGACTACAAATCCCAGCAATACAGTATAAAGCAATGCAGAATAATAGTATATGAATTTGGTACATACTCTGTTCTGCCTCTTTACTCTGGAATGCTGGCCTGATGTCTTGTGCAGAGGGTCTCAGGAGGGGGAGATGTGCGGGCGGCAAACGCGCTGTAAGCAGGTGCCGGGTGGTTTCACAGAAGGCTGCTGTGCAGCACCTGAATCAATTTTAAAAATGTAATTTCCAAGCTGCAGAGGTCAGGGTGTGACGCAGAGGTCAGGGTGTGACGCAGAGCGCAGGGGTCAGGGTGAGACGCAGAGGTCAGCAGATGTGACACAGGGCGCAGAGGTCAGCAGATGTGATGCAGGGCGCAGAGGTCAGCAGATGTGATGCAGAGTGAATAAAAACTTACAGTGCCCACAGATGTGATCTGCCCTCTTTCTCTCCATGTGGGGGGAGGGGGGTGCAGCCATAATCAAGCAGACTTTTCCCCAAATCCTTTTCTTTAGTCTTCAGCCGGCCAGGGTGCTCCTGCAGTCTTCCTCCTATAGCAGTTGAAGTGGGAGGAGGAAGCTGCAGGTGGCAGCCGCCGAGGAGGAGAAGAATCTGTACAGATGTCACCACTGTATGCCGGCTTCAGTGATCGAGAGCGGCGATCACTCTTCTCAGCTTTCTCCTCTCAATGAGAAGAGTGATCGCCGCCGCCGCCTCCGGACCCCCTCTGCCCTCAATCCCGGGACGGACTTCAGTGGGCCCCGGGGTGGCTGCACTGGCTGCACCGACGGTTGGTCCGCCCCTGTTTGATACTGAGAATTGCAGATACTGAGTAATATTTTTTATTGCTTATTACAGGTATTTATATAGTACTGACAATTTTGCACAGTGATTTACATACAGAACATTCACATCAGTCCCTGATGTGAGCTTACAATCTAAGGACCCTATCTCACATGCATGCATACAGGGCCGATTTAGACAGGAGCCAATTAACCTTCCAGCATTACTGTGGAGTGTAGAAGAAAACCTGAGTACCGGGAGGAAACCCACACAAGCACAGGGGGAACATGCAAATAGTGTCCTGACTGGGATGTGAACTGGGCGGAGGGGCTAACCGCTAAGCCACTGTGCTGTCCATTATTACTTACAATGGTGAGAGTTAGGATTCATGAATACAGGCATTTGATTGCATCTGAACTTCTTTTCTTCCTTTTCAAGTCAATGTGAATACAAAAGCAAGTCAAAGCAAATCAGACAAAGCTTGAAGCAACTCAAAAGTAACTCAAAGCAACTTCTTGGACAATGTAAAGGTAAACTGAAGCAATTAAAAAACAAGTCAAAGTATCCCTATAGTTCTACATTGAACCACCAACAGTGCACAATGTAGCCCTTTGCAGGCGCACTGTGGAATATGATGCTCCTAAAGTCTTGCTTCTCTTTGGGTCAACTGTTTGAAATGAATTGACAACCCATTAAGAGCTGGCATAGCTAGCATACTTGTTACTTCTCTTTAGCAGTACCACTAACCATGTACAGTGTTACTTTTTGTAGGTCCACTGTGTAATGGGAGGCTCCTCAGATCTTTCAAGGCACTCGCCTACCTTTAGAGATTAGGTCAACTTTAGAGATAGGTTGAAAGTCCAACAATTTTTTTAATTCATAACTGAGGGAAAAATGTACAATGTGATTGCATTTATTTTTACATCAAAAAGCAAAACAATGGAGTACTGTCCACAAATATCAAAGCTGTGATTTTTACTTTTACATGACCCATATATTGTAATTAGTTAACCAAGGTATAAACATTTGACTTCCTCTCCAGTATATGTGGCTACCTCTTATTAAGGTTCAGTAGTAAAATTAGCATTTATGTAACTGAAACAACACACTTGTTATGAAAATATTGTAACAAGTCAACTGACCAATTGTTTTTTTTGTCATGTTTATTATATTTTTAAGTATATTGTAGTTTGATAGGAGAATATACAATGGTAAAATATGAGCCATTGAAAACATGTGTGAAAGAGAACTTTCAATGTATAGAGCGATACATAAGCTGTATAAAAGAATGCTATACTAGATTTATTAATTTAAAATAATGCGGACCTAGTTGCAGACATAGCGATTAGGGACACATTGGCTAACAGTGATCACAGAGTGATAACTTTAAATGTTGGGTGCAGAAAAGAGAAGTGTGTTGGTATGACAAGAACGCTAAACCTCAAAAAGGCAAACTTCGATAAGTTGCGTCATCTAGTGTATGACACTAAATGGGACAAATTACTTCTAACAATGTACACTACGAGAAGTAGGATTGTTTTAAGAATACATTGCACAATGCTATTACCAAGTGCATACCATTGGGTAACAAAAATAAAAGATCGAGAGCTAAGCCTGCATGGCTAAATAAAATGGTAAGACAACACATCAAAGAAAAGAAGCTGGCATTTAAAAAATATAAGAGATGTAAACATGAAATGCGGGCAGCTAAAATAGATTACGAAAAGCATATCACCACAGTCTGTAAGAAGATCAGGCAGGTTATAGTCAGACCATTATTCCTCATTTTCAAGGACTCCATAATGACTGGAAGGTTACCAAGTGATTGGCATAAGGCTAGAGTAGTACCAATATTCATAAAAGGTTCAAGATGCCAACCTGGGAACTACAGACCAGTCAGTCTAACATCAACAGTATGCAAGCTGTTAAGGGGAATGATAAAGGACTATTTAGTGGATTTTGCTCATGACGATGGTATAGTTACATAGTATTTGAGGTTGAATAAAGACATAAGTCCATCAAGTCCAACCTATTAGGATCTCATTCTAGGAGTACCTGTACCCCTGTATATTACGGTCCCTTAAGAAATCGTCCAAAAGTTTCTTGAACAATTCCACATTATTTGCTGAAATCACCGCCTGTGGCAGTGAGTTCCAGACCCTAACTGATCTTACTGTGAAGAACCTCCTTCGCCCCTTGTGCTGGAATTATTTTACCACCAATTTTAGGTGGTGGCCTCTAGTTTTTGTAATGGAGTTCATTTTAAACAGTTTATCGCTAATGTTGCTACCACCATTGAACATTTTGTACATGGAGATCATATCCCCCCTTAATCTCCTCACCTCCAATGTGAACATGTTTACATTTAGTAGCCTTGTCTCGTAGCTCTGGTCCTCATACCCCTAATTAGTTTGGTTGCCCTCCGCTGGACTTTTTCCAACTCAAGGACATCTTTTCTATAGTTACATTGTAACTATAATAAGTGATAATCAGCACTGATTGAGCAAGGACCGTTCTTGTCAGACCAACCTACTAACATTCTTTGAAGAGGTGAGTAGAGCTCTGGATGGAGAAAGGCTGGTGGATGTGGTATACCTGGATTTTGCCAAAGCTTTTGACACGGTACCACATAAACACTTAATACGCAAGCTCAGATCTTTGGGCATGGACAGGCCCGGATTCCCCACCAGGCCACCGAGGCCCGGGGCGTCCTTGTGGGGAAGTTGCCCTCTCTATATTTAGTCCTGCTTTGCACAAGCAGAACTAAATGTAGAGTGAGGCAACCGTTTTCGTTTACATGTGAACTCGGCGATGTCACCAAGATCACATGTAAACAGTGTGCAGCCTCCTCTCCTCCCCTCCCCCTGCACTTACCTCTCTCCTCTGGTTCCGTCCTCCGCCGCCGAGTCTCTTCTCACTGCAGCAAGCAGCAGGGTTAAAGTTAACCCGGCTGCTCTGTGTAGACTGTAGACAGTGAGAGGGGAGAGCTGTGCTCTTCCCTCTCTCACCTGTCACAGGAGTTCCAGCACAGTGCTGTGCTAGAACTCCTGTATTGGAGGTGACAGGCTCAATAAAGAGAACCTGTCACCTCCAATTGCTATCACGCAAGGGATTGTTTTCAACTGTATGATAGCAATAAAGGTAGGTGAAAAAAAAAATTACATTGATAAAAAACAATTAAATAAAAAAAATAATATGAAATAATTAAATAAAAAAATAAAAAGGTGACTAAAAAGTAAAAAATAATAAGAAACAAATTTTTAAAAAATAAGAAAATAATTCTAAAAAATAATAAAGATAAAAAAATTATAAAAAAGTAAATATGATAAATAAAAATCTAAAAAAATTACATTGATAAAAAATGAAATAAATAAAAATGTCAAAAAATAAGAAGAAATAATTAAATAAAAAGTGAGAAAAAAGTAAAATAAAATAAAAAGAAACAGTAAAAAAAAATTGACACTAACCCCGCCGCCCTGCCATCTGGTTACTATTCGGCGGGCGGGGGGAGGGCGCATCGCAGAACCTGACCTTGGGGCAGCAGGGAGAGTAAATCCGGCCCTGGGCATAGATGAAATGGTGTGTACGTGGATAGAGAACTGGCTACAGGAGCGTGTCCAGAGAGTATTGATAAATGGCTCTTTCTCAGATTGGTCTAAAGTCGAGAGTGGTGTGCACCAGGATTCTGTGCCAGGCCCAATACTGTTTAACCTTGTTTCTGTGTTTGCAGATGATACTAAAATTGGGAGGGTAATAGACACGGGATTAGACATTATAACATTTCAAGAGGACCTGGATAAAATAGAGGAATGGGCAACTAAATGGCAGATGAGGTTTAATGTTGAAGAATGTAAAGTAATGCATTTTGGGGTTAAAAACAGGAAAGTGGAATACACAATAATGGGAACTCCACTAGGGAAGTCAGAAATGGAAAAAAGATTTAGCGGTCATAGTAGACCACAGATTGAATAACATCATGTAATGCCAGGCTGCAGCAAACAAAGCTAGCAAGGTACTGCCATGCATTAAAAAGGGAATGTACTCCAGAGACAACGCAATAATGTTGCCCATTATAGATCACTGGTTCAGCCTCATCTTGACTATGCGGTTACATTTTTTTTCACCAATCCACAGAAAGGATATCCTTGAGCTGGAGAGAGTCCAGAGAAGAGCAACAAAACTAATTAAGGGGCTGGAGGATCAAAGCTATGAGACAAGGTTGCTAAATGTAAACTTCTTCACGCTGGGGGTGAGGCGATTAAGAGGGGACATGATTTTGATGTACAAAATGTTTGGTGGTGATGGCAACATCAGCAATAAACTTTTTACTGTAAACTCCCTAAAAAAGACTAGAGGCTACCACCTAAAATTGGTGGAGAAAAGATTTAACCACAAGGGGTGTAGGGGATTCTTTTCAGTTAGAGCGGTTACATTTTGGAACTTTCGTCCACAAACAGTGATATCAGCAGAGTGTATTGAATCATTAAAAAATCATTTAGATACCTTCCTCAAAGACCATAACATGCAGGCGTACAGGTACTCTTAAAGACTAGACCACACAGGGACTAATGTGTATTTTGTATTTTGCTAAAACCTGATTACCACTGTATTTTATATTGCACACCACGTGCTTCATTTATTATGGTTGGAAAATAATAGGGCAAATAACTCAAAGCTTGATAAATCATTTCAATAGCTGTCACTTGTTTGATGTTTTTTGTGTGGAAATTTAGCTGCTGTGGGTTACAGAAGAACTCCAAGGAAAAAGCTGAAAACCCTTTTATTTCCTTTAGGCACTGCTTAAAAAGTTGTATAATACTAGCTGAAATCAGGCTTGCAGTAGAAGTGTTTTTTGTTCATTTTCACTACAATGATTTCTGCAGCTCATATTTAAAAATAATTCCCAGACACATACATAATATTCTAATTATATACATGTTTTCTGGTGTTATTTATCTTGAGTAGAGTTCTCCTTTATTAAGCAGTTGTAGCCCACTAAATGTTCAAAATGATGAAATAAGTGAGTACGTATATACACATACTTGTAAGCATGAGATGGACTGGGAGAATAAAAGGCACACATAATTCAGTAAAATCACAGAGCTGGCTGCCTGCAGTTCAGAATCCCTCTTCTCAACATAGCTCTGCGGATGTTGCTGACAGAGATCAGATACTACCTACTGTGCATAATTTAACAGCATCACATGAAGCCAAAGCAACTGTGTATTCAGAGAGCATTTTCTGAGAAAAATATGGCTACATTAACTCTGTAGTTGTGGCAGAAAATATACGTGGTATAGCTGACTGTGTAATTATGGATTACATTATCTTTAAGGAGATACGAAAAAGTTTCAACAGTCCTCGAGATTAAAAAAAAAATCAGCTTGGCACTATTGGTATCTAAAAAGACAACCAATAACATAGTCATAGTATATTTAATAAAAACCTTCCCCATCACGTCTCACTCACTCAGACTATGGGACTCTGTCAAAACACCTTATAAGCTTCTTTCTCCACACTTGCCCCTTATGTCCTTTCTGGCCAACCCATCTTTCACTCCAGCCTACACACAACCATCAAGCTTCTCGGCTTGGTCCGAACGCAACCTCTCCAATTTTTGGCAACTTCAATCCGACACTGGTGTGAAACCTTTACCGCACCTGCAGGAACATAAGAACATCCCGAGCAAGGAGCTCTTTAGGTACCTCCAAATTAAAAACGACATAAACTCGTCCACCCCTCAACCAAGTAGTTCCCGACGAATGTCCCTATTCGAAAAAAACCTGCCGAGATGACCCGCACAGCCCCGGACTCACCTCCCTTCTCTACACCATCCTCATCTCCCCTCCAGACGCACCGCCTCCCTCCTACATGACCCAATGGGAAAGAGACTTGGGATCCCCCACTACAGACGAGACCTGGCACCAATCCTGGGCCAACACCAGAAGCAGTTCCCGTTGTGCAAGCATGCTGGAGATTAATGATAAAGTCCTCTTGCGTTGGTATCTGGTGCCTGCTAGAGTGGCTATATATAATCCCAATTGCTCTCCTGCCTGCTTTCAGGGCTGTCCCAATCGAGGTACGTTCTTCTACATATGGTGGGGCTGCCCACGAGTTTCTGACTTCTGGGATGAAATCTTCACTCACCTCTCAACGCTGTTCTCAGAACCAGTGTCTAAGGACCCCTATTTTGCACTTCTTAATTGCAGACCGCAAGGTCTCTACCATAAAAGCTTCAACCTTTCATTGCACATCTGCTCCTCGGCCAAGAGAGAAATAGCGAAGAATTGGCTGACCACAACCCTTAGCAGTACTAGTGTCATCATGTTAATTGGATTATGGCACACAAGAAACGGACTGCAACTCAGTGACAAAATGTTTAAATTCGAAACCATCTGGTCCCCATGGATCGACTAATATGTTGCCCCAAACATTCCCGGTCGCCTCTGTACTATGTGATTGCTGACCGTTATTCACATCTATAGAGACAACCCTCATTATGTCGGCACATGGCCCGACTACTCGGCTACTTCACTTCATTCTTTCATCTGACTCCCCTCTTCCTTCCCATTTCTATACACCCTGTGTTGTGATGTTTGTCTTTTGTGGTGCCACTATAAATTCAATTGAGCTGCTGCTCTTCGAAACACTAGACTCAACACAGACGTTGAATCTTCATTGAATCCCGCATGTACGAGCGCCCTGACGAGCTTTATTGCATATGAGCTACATACCTATCTCATCGCACCTCTGCGTCAGGTTGTGACTACTGATCCTTGTCTGGTAACTCTCTTGCTCTATCAGCTATGCATCCGACCCCGGTAATATCATATTAGGGAATACTCGTGCACTTTTATTCACCATCACCTACAACCGGTCTACATCCAATGCACACTGCAGTAATTAATTGCGGAGTTGGCAACGACTCATTACCAGTGACCCTACCACAATGTTGTACTTACATGGATGTATCCTAATGCAGTTATTGTTGTCTAGGCACCTTGTAATGTATTGCAATGTACTGTACTGTACCGTTTACTATGATGAAACCAATAAAACTTTATAGTTAAAAAAAAAACCTTCTAAAATCCTGGCTGTGAAAGGTTTTATTGTAGCGCATGCAATAGTTTGAACTTTGAGTGTCAAGGTTAAGCTCCTGTGATGTGGCTGAAACGTTTTGTCTTTGATCTGTATAAAGTTGACCATAAACGTGATATGATCCTCATTAGACTGGGCCTTTCTTGTGTCTATGGCAGTAGCACACAAGTTTCAGTTGATTGCTCTCTGTCCCATTGATCAGTTGGTATGTATGAAGTAGTAGTTGGATCACTATTCTGTCCACTGAGATAAGGTGGGACTGGGTCATGTTTCCTTGCTCTACATCCTCCTCCTATCTCCCCATTCCACTCAATAATTCTGCATGGTTGGGTGAGCTGACCATGGCTCATCACTATGGTAAACTTAAGGTGGATGTACACTGAATTAATTTTGGTAGATTCTTGAGTAACCAGCTTAAATTCTCTGAGTATCTAAACATACATGTTTTTGTGGCCGTTGGCCAGTAGATTGTAGGCAGTTGGATCATGCTTGCATGTCTATCAACCTCCATCCCTATGGTAAACTTAGGCTGGATATACACTGAATGAATTTCAGGTGATGCTTGAGGAACCAGCTGAAATTTACTGAGTGGGTGGCCCTGTCTGCTTCCTCCCGCCCAACCTCCTTCGATTGTAAAATTAAAGGAGCCAGGCAGAAAATTCTCAACCGAATAGTGCCTATATCCAGTTGACAGTCAACATACAGTAGCCACAGTGGAAGATTCATCCATACAGTTGTTTATTGTGGATGGAGGAATCTGTTAGATTTTTTTTTATTCAGCCCTAAAGCTGAACAGAAAAAAATCTAACAGTGTATACCCGGTTTAAGGCTCACCACCCAGATTACAAACTGGTTATTTAATCTTCTTCAGCTCTACCAACAACAATGTAGTACAAGGGACCTGCCTGATTGGATACAGATTAAACGGATATTAAGATAGGTCCTCATATTAATTAGGTTCGGTAATTGTAAAGAAGATTGTACATGGATTGTACAGTCTGACTGCAACATGTAAGGTGAGCTTCAGTGCTGTCCATCAGAATAAAAATAAACTTAGGTAAAAATAGTGCTGCCCATCGTAATCAATTATTGACAACAGTGAGAAAAAAAACAGAAAGGATAAAAGTGTCACATAATCGGCTGCAAATATTTTCCACTATAAAGTGGTAAAAGTATTCATTGGTTGTGTTTGGTAGTTTCTAAAGGGCTGATTTATTTGTACAGACACACTGGTCCACTAAACATGTGCTCACATTATATACACAATCATGTTCAGAGGAAATGTAAACATATTTCAGCTTCCCTAGATCTGAGTATTTGATACAGACACATGTCTATTGGGCCACCATAAAAATGTCCCAATTGGTTAATAATTAACTAGCAGCTCATGAAACCCAAAGCAACTTCTGGAGGAACCTTAGGGTTTCATACAACTCTTGTTGTCTAAACAAGAGAAAAACAATGATACACAAAATGCACTTGTTTAGATTAACCAATCCGATTTTATATCTGTAAAAAATTAATTAAGGCAACTTGATTTGCTGCATTTTTCTTGAAGACATTTAGCTGGTCATCCGACTAGCTTTCTCAATTCTGAATTGAGAACGCTAGTCCAGTTGCCTTGATTTATTTTTATTTACAGATATAGTATGACCTGGAAGAATAAGAACCTTCACAAACACATCTGATTTCAGTTTATTGTGTTAGCATTTCTGGTTGTTGGTTTTTATAATTATAAATCACATTTGACATTATTATATGTAAATATAATATAATATTTATTATTATTATTATTAGTAGTTTTCTGCTAATTCACCAGTATGACTATATTACTCATTAGATGTCATAAATCTTTTAGCCATGCTAGACTAATTGACTAAATGTTTTCCTTCAGTGTATACATGTGTGTTTGTGTGTGTGTGTATACTAGAAGACTGTTGTAAGAAAATAATCTCAATTGTATGTCTAAACATCTAGTATCCTCTTACCACCTTGCTAAAACTGGTGAGCCTTCTGG